>NC_141042.1:17187500-17260000 GCF_052040795.2 Danio rerio
CACTGGACTTATTATTCATCATGCAGCAGAGAGAAAGATAGAGAGAGAGAGAAAGAGAAGCACTGCCGACTGATCTGAGGTCAGGAGCAACATTGAGCGATTTGAAGAGAAAAGGAAGGCTTTACACTTCAGAGTTCCTAGAACTATTGTTGAAAGTACACATTCATAAAGCATTAACTGGAAATTACTTTAGTAACAGGGCATTCCCTTTTTAATAGAACTAATGGCATGTCCAGGAGTTTTTAATTCATTATTTAATAATAATAAAAATAATAAAATCTCGTTATTAACAAAAGTCTGTTGGTCCACATGTGTATGTGGATGTGCTGAAACTGAAAACGTATTAATGAGAAAGACACTCTAGATTGTCTAAACAAATACGAACAGCAAGAGGGAAAGAGGGAAAAACGTGGGGTCTAGAAAATCACTGCCATTAAATGTCAGGCTGCAGCATTCTCCTTTGAACACTGGTGGTAAAGCTTTCAGCCAGTCAATTTTAAAACAGATATGATCTCCCAAGATACTTGATGTCAGCCAAGTTGGAAAGATGCCCTGCAGACGCCTCCTATTTTTTTCCAGGACACAAAACTATATGGATATAGAGTCATCAAGCAAGACATTTGACAATCATTATTTATACACTGCTTATTTTGAATATTTTGCTCATTACCTGTATGACAAACCATCTAAAATGATCTACCAGACCTAAAAAAATCATGTGAAAGAATTTTTTCCACAGCATTTTAGTCAGACTGGCCTCTAGACTTTGACTTGACTATTGCCAAACATTGATATGTTGTAGTTTGTTGATACGTTGGTTGGTTGGTTGGTTGATACGTTGGTTGGTTGGTTGGTTGATACGTTGGTTGGTTGGTTGATATGTTGATTGGTCGATACGTTGGTTGGTAGATACAGTACATTGGTTGGTCGGTCAGTTGGTTGGCTTGTCAGCTGTTCCGCTACAGATTTGCTGCTGTACTTGGGATCATTGTCTTGTTGCATGACCAATCCTTGGCTAAAGCATTTGCATTGGGATGGACACTTCCCAAAAAAAGACACTAATTTGAATAGCATCTATGCTCATGTTAATCAGTCTATTTTTCTATATGCTCAAGTTCATGTAATTGTGGATCCAGTCCAAATCCAGAGCAGATGGTTGTTGTGGTTGTCGATGAGTCAAGAGCACAAGATTCTTGCAAAGACCCCAGTAAGCCTTTCATTGCGTTGTATTGTATTAATCATGTCGGTTAATGTGAACCCCTGCCTGGTGACCTCTTTGGATCTGCATCTTCTCCATGAAGAATGCTCCTTATTCTCAAGCCCTGCGACACACAGGCCACAGCTCTGTCTTTTACATTTGGCCAGAGAAGAACTGGTTGCACTGGCTGATTCTGGTTCCTTCCAAGGTTTCTTCCACCGTCACTTGCTAGGTTGGGGCTTGTGGAGCTGTTCTTCGGTGGGTGTTCTTCCACATGAATATAAACCTTAGTGACATTGTAATAAACAATTGTAAAAAATGTAATTTAATTTTTGAACTAAACCGAAATGAATTTAACAGAACTGAATTTTCCTAGAATTACACCAGCATTTTACACCAATCTTCTGCCTGCCTGATATGCTGAAATGTCCCACAGTCAGAAATACTGTTATGGCCTTATTATTCTTTTTTCTTCTTCTGTGTTAAGCCGATCTGGCACAATCTACATTGTAAAAGCACTATAGAAATAAAGATGAAAAACTGAAGAACTTGCTCACATGGCTATATATACTAAATGTCTCAAAGAATACACTATAGATTGTCCATGGAATGTGATACTAAAAGGAAGATTGAGCATTTCTATTTGCCTCACACAGCGTGATACATCAAAGACCAAATGATGGACGAAGAACAGAGGATCCCAGACCACAAAACAAAACCATTCCTTCAGGGAAACTGTTAAAAGTGATGCTGCCAAAGACAGATCTGAGCAAAAAAAATGGGCCTTTTGGCTTCATCGTGGCGTTTTTTTCTGATTGACCATCTTGCAAGCCTCTTATAATTCATCAGCTTGACTGATGTTCTGAACTGAGATAAATAGCTCCTTCAAGGTCCCTGTTTCAACCTCAGACAATAGCCGGCCTTCTCCCCAGCCTTCACCGCAGATGCGAACAGATGGCGGCATTCACTCATTCTTATATGTGTATAAATCTAATGTAGAAGCAGCAGCATGTTTAGCATACTATATGCTAAAAAACGTTACTGCATTTTTAGGTGAGCAAATATGAAATGCCCAATAAACGTTTGGCAACGGAATATGATTTAAAATACAAAAATGAAAGCACATCAGCAAATCCTGACATAAGGGGTGGACTTATCTCATGTCCTACATAGCAAGGCAAACGCCCTGTAATCCTATTGCGACAAGTTTTAGGCAAAGTTTTCAGATTGTGTTTATTCAACATTCAATAAATCCGACACAATATTACTCTTATCTTAATCCACGAGCAGACGTTTTCTTATGTTGAGGGATTACATAAACTGCTGACTAGGTTGTCCTGAACGCACTGGAGTGTAAAAAAGAAAAAGCCCTCCAACTTAAGCGGTTTGGCATGTCGAGGCCTTTAGCAAAGCTGATGTATTGACTTCCATCAATCCATTTAAAGAATTCTTTGATTGGATCGACAGGAGCAAGTGCTTTAGCAGCTGATGAGGTAACCTAAAGTAATTTATCACTGACAGACTGGAAGGTAGCATGGACAAATATGTGCACCTCAAAATCTACACACCAGAAGACAGGCTTTACAGGTAGAACTGTTCAGGACACGGAAACAATTAAATGGATTATCAAATGTGATTAAAACCATAAGAGGTGTTTATCATGTACAGTATAGGCTGTTTTCACATGACATCATTGATGACATAAAAAATTCAGATGGAGGGCAGGAAGTGGTTCTTCTACATAGGAATTGCTATCAAAAAATCTAAATATTTCTGTTTTATGTTATTTATAATTGTTTATATCGGCAGAAATAGGAAATGCCAAACAGCTTTTATAGACTTCCAAAAGTTTTTGCTGAAAATGAGGGAAGTTCAAGAAACTGGCTGAAAAAATGGATTACAGCATGTAATAAACATTCATTAAAGCCACCTGCATGGTTAACCTAGTTAAGCCTTTAAATGTCACTTTAAGCTGTATAGAAATGTCTTGAAAATATCTAGTAAAATATTATGTACTGTCATGATGGCAAAGATAAAATATTTTGTTTATTAGAAATGAGTTATTAGAACTAATATGTTTACAAATGTGTTAAAAAAATCTTCTCTCTATAAAACAGAAATTGGGAAAAAAAACAGGGGGGCTAATAATTCTGAC
Organism: Danio rerio; assembly: GCF_052040795.2. Taxonomy (NCBI): domain Eukaryota; kingdom Metazoa; phylum Chordata; class Actinopteri; order Cypriniformes; family Danionidae; genus Danio; species Danio rerio. The sequence goes on from NC_141042.1 coordinate 17,190,854, forward strand.
TGTATCTTATAAACATTTACATTTACATTTAGTCATTTAGCAGATGCTTTTATCCAAAGTGACTTACAAATGAGGACAAGGAAGCAATTTTACACAACTTATAAGAGCAACAATGAATAAGTGCTATAGGCAAGTTTCAGGTCTGTAAAGTCTAAGAAGGAAAGTATTAGTACTTTTTAAAAAAAAAAAAAGTTAAGTAATTTAGTAAAAAAAATTTTTTTTTTTTTTTGAGTACAGTTAGTGGTATATCCAGGGAGGCAATTGCAGATTAGGAAGTGAAGTGGAGACTAAATAGTTGAGTTTTTAGTCGTTTCTTGAAAACAGCGAGTGACTGCCGTTCTGATGCAGTTAGGGAGTTCATTCCATCAACTGGGCAGATTGAACGTGAGCATTCGCTAAAGTGATTTCTTCCCTCTTTGGGATGGAACCACGAGGCGATGTTCATTCACAGAACGCAAGTTTCTGGAGGGCACATAGATCTGCAGCAGTGAGAGCAGATAAGAAGGAGCAAAGCCAGAAGTCGCTTTGTAGGCAAACATCAGAGCTTTGAAATTGATGCAAGCAGCAACTGGCAGCCAGTGCAAACGGATGAGCAGCAGAGTGACATGTGCTCTTTTAGGTTCATTGAAGACCACTCGTGCTGCCATATAGGAAAAAAAACATTCGCATTTCACAATGCTAGTGTCTGTGGTCCTTTTCTGACTTGGTATGTGCAGATAATAGTTTGTAAAGACTTTCCTGTAGCAAAATGTGGTGAAAATCCTATTTGGCGATAATGGTTTGATTGCGCTGTATACATGTCTGTACTGTACTTCAATAATGTGATTAAAATCAGCATACTCCACGTCTTAATTCAATTTCTGTTTAGTTCGATAATGACCTTAATCAGATTTAATTAATAATAAAAAAATAAAATTAAAATCGCTGTTTACATGGTAGACTTTTAATCAGAGTATGTCTTAATTGTATTATAATCAATTTATTAGTGTCCATGTAAATTGTGGAGATTGAGGGAAACAGCAGAAGCATCAAGAAGTGGCATTTTGTTAAATTTGATATGTAGCTTTACTAGTAATCTAGCTGGTGATGTATAACAATAAAAAAACAAGTTCCAAGTACATTTAGAGCCTTAAAAGTGGGATATTTTACCCCATCTTGCAAATTTTTCACTTGCAACTTGCACAGTAGATGTGATTGATCCTTATTCCCCACATTCATGACATGCACAAATAATACGACGTTAATCGCGTATACAAATTATTTGGTATGAAGTTTACTCACGCAAATACTTAGTTCTGAATTTGATGTGAACCAAGCATGAGAGTGTGTGCTATACATTAAGGTCGGCAACCTGAAATTCAAGGACAACTACTGAAAATGTTAAAAGCTCCCTATGTTCAGTTTCCAATCAGGATCCACCGCTACATTGCCACATGTTCAATTGGACACACCGCTCAACTCACATGTGTCAATGCCAGTTCCTGGAGGGCCGGAGCTCTGCACATTTTAGTTTCAACCCTAATTAAATCCACTTGATCAAACTGATGGAGTCATTCAGGTCTGTTTGAAAGCTACAGGTAAGTGTCTTGAAGCAGTGTCGGAACTAAACTGTGCTGGGCTGCGGGCTCCGGGAACTGGCTTTGACACCTTACGTCCTACATCCCACCGACCATCCCCCAGAATACAGCAAATCTCACTTAATTTCACACTACAAAGTTTTCACAGGACATGCTCATTGGATGGCATCCAGAAAGAGAGACAGTCAAAAGACCATAGGAGGACAAAAATGAAAAAGAGATCTGGAGACGCCGCACTGCTCGCATGGCATATTGAGGATCATGAAAGTGGAAAGAGATTAGAGCTGCGGTGTGACGCTGAGAAAGTCTGAGTCAATGAGATCTGGTGCTGGGATGCCTCATAGTGTGGTTTTCAGTAATGCGTTTCAAGCACTGGCTAGGTTTGAAATAGAATAATGGTGTATGGCGTAAAGCATAGACTGTGCATTATGTGCAATGATAAATGGTTCAAACAGAATATGATAGGTGCATGAACTTAGCATGCAACATGTTTAATTCAGCAGGTACGTCCTAGTTATTACAATGAAACACATTCATCCATGTCATCTTCAGTACACTGGGATGCAGTATCTAGTACAGCGCTTCATGTGCTGCACATTATATATTATAATTGCATATGATTTGTTTTGTTTGATAGTGATAATGGAGCTTCTGATGGATAGTCTAACAAATAAAAGATATGTATGTGTGAGCATAATTACATGTATAGTAGTAATAAAAGAGTAAGATTTTATTTGATTTTAAAGAAGTCTCTTAACAGTCACAAGTACAGTGAAAAGTAGGGGTGTTAATCTACACTGGTCTCACGGTTTGGTTCGGTTAAGATTATCATGCCATCGGTTCGGTTAGATTCCATAAACAATTTGATAGTTTGCTTAGCAACATAATTCTTGTATTAAAGATGCACAATTCATAAACATATTTATATATTAATTGTAAGGACGTCACAGTGGTGCAGAAAACATGCATATTAAATGTATCAAACAAAACTTAAGTACATGCACAGAACAACACAAACATTTATAGCAAATAAACTAATGTAAATATTATCCGGCTTGCTTTTTGAGCGTGTTCTTAACATGCCTCTGATTAATCACGCACTCAACAGAAAAGACTGCGATTGTCTCGAGCGGTTAGCGTGGCTCTTGTGGTCTCCTCCCTCGCCATAGTAAGCTACAGCCATATAACGCATATGTGATAAATGACCTGTACATGATAACCGGTTATGATTATTACTAAACCGAAACTGAATTGTTCGGGTCTGCATTACAGTGCATCAAAACAAAATACAATTAATTTTGACACCCCTAGTGAAAACGATATTTTTGTAATATTTTCTATTTTTCTATTCCTGTGATTTAAAAACAAAGTTTTTAGCATCATTACTCCAGACATATAATCCTTTTGCTGCTCGAAAACGTATTATTATTATTATGTTGAAAACAGCTGAGTAGACTGGTTTCAGGGCACTTTGAGTACTAAATTCAACACCCTTTATGAAAAAGAAAAACTGCTAAATTAATTTGTATAATTTCTTTCAAGTTTTTCTTCATATCATTTATATGGGGAAGCACACATTTCTGCTTTTTAAAATACTGAAAAACAATGGATTCCAATACTGGAATTTAAAAAAAATTTATATTTTTTTTTACAAGCGACTAAATGAACAGTAAATTTGAAAACATACAAAAAAATGTAACAATTTCAGCTACCTAATTTATTTGGGGTTCTAAACTTGAAAACTTGTATGTTTAATAATTATGGTAATTAAGTACATAACACTGGATTTATTTTAAATTTTAATAAAAAAACTAGTTGAAACAGTACTTAACTTAAATGGTTTATGCTATGTAAAATACCTCTGATTGAAGAGGAAACGGTCATTTGGCTAACAAAGTTTGTTGTCCGAACTTCATTTTGTTAGATGTTGTCAATAGATTTTGTCGTAACTTGAATATATTGATGAAAATTGTTGCATTAATTTGGTCCAAACAATATTTTTAGAGTGCATATATACACCGACTCCATGATATTGAACTGAATCTATAAAAAAAACAAAAAAAAAAACTTAACAGTAAAAAAATACTACTGCCACTACTACTACGAATATTAATAATCATTATTATTAACACAATTTCTTGAACAGCAAATCAGATATTAGAAAGCATTCAGAATGACCATGTGAATCTAGTAATGTGAAAAACTCTGCTTAGAAATAACAGGAAAAAAATACATTTAAAAAAAAATATTCCAACAGAATTCAGTCATTCATTTTAATCATTTCATGATGATGCGATGGCGTGCTTTATCTGCCTGATTCCCGCTGAACTGACCTTCTTTTCGGTCATCCAATCCTGCACTGCTTTACATGGATTGGGAAAAACTGCACGTAAAAAAATGTGTTCTATGACCTTAAACAAATGTTTCTGTTTTTATATGATGTGGTAAAATTTTAAAAAGAACTTTTAAATGTATGTGTTAAAGATGTAGTGATGTGTATTAGAAGGATATTTAATATCTTAAATCATAATTCTTTGGCTTTGGGGAGAATCAATGGAGATATGCTGCTGGCCTGACAGTTTACTTTTTTTACCGTTTAGTGAGCAGAAAAGTACTCTTTAAACAAAAAAATTAAATAAAATTTTTCAAAAATTCTAAAAACTTTAGAACAATGGTAGAGTGTGTGTGTGTGTGTGTGTGTGTGTGTGTGTGTGTGTGTGTGTGTGTGTGTGTGCGTGCGTGTACTGTTTAAAACAGAAATTTGTATAATCACATGGGTATGCTCTAGGTATTACAAAATTGAGGTGGTTTATGAGGACAAACCTTGTGTTTTGTAAATCTAAATGCTTAAAAATTATACTTAAGAGGCTCTTTTCACATTCAAAATTTGCCACAGGTTTCCTTTGAGGTGGTTGGGTTTTAGAGATAGCGGTTGAATAAAATGATTTTTACAGTATAAAAATATTTAACGGCTATGGAGAGTCCTTGTAAACCAGCAATACCAACACAACACAACAAATGTGTAAACACAAACAAACATATACACTCAAACACATGTAAATTATTCAGGCATATAAAAAATCATAATATGCTCAACAGAATGTCAGTTTGACTCCAAACACAGCAAGTGTGTAATGACCAGCAGTCTCTCACCTGTATCCTGCTCATCCTCCTCCTCCTGCTCCTGCTCCTCCTCCTGAACTTGACTAGGGGGTCTGTAGGGTGGGGGGAGACGCATGGGTGGAGGAGCAGCACCCTGTCCTGCTTTCTGCTTTGCACAAAACCAAAGAAACCGAGAGTGAGAACAATGCCACAGGACACATGCAAACAGGGGTGGACTGGGACTAAAAATCAGCCCTGGCACTGTAGCCACACCAGCCCACATTACTACACCAACACAGCCCCATGCACGGACACACACATTCACTACTTATTTTGGTGTACAGATGGTGAAATAATATAAGCAGTACCATATATGTAATAGATATTTAAACATTAAATGTATGTGACTGGAACAAAAACAAATTTATATATGCGATCATTCATTCATTTTCTTTTCGGCTAAGTCCCTTTAATAATCTGGAATCACAACAGCGGAATGAACCGCCAACTTGTCCAGCATATGTTTTACGCAGCAGATGCCCTCCAAAGTGCAACCCACTGTGAAACCCCTGTACACACACATTCACATGCATGCACTACGGACAATTAAGCCTACTCAATTCACCTACAGCACGTGTTTGGACTTGTGAGGGAAACCAGGAAGAAACCCACGCGAACATGTGTTGGAAACACCAACTAACCCAGCCGAGGCTCGAAAAAGCAACCTTCTTGCACCCCTCCGCTGCCCTCTTTCGAGACTATTTCTGTTCATTTTATGCATTTTGGCAGAGTTTAACTTTTTTTTTTTTGCTTTCTCTGAGCTTTTCTGCACCTCCTTTCCTTTTTTATGGTCCATTTCTGACAATTACCTTGTGTTGCACTTACTGTTTTTTTGACATTCTAGCCAGATTTTGGGTCAGCCCAACTCGAAAGCAGTCGGTCATTGCTGATTGGGCCAATGCTTAACATTTATTATTATTATTACTATCATCATCATCATCATCATCATCATCATCATAATACTCACATCTTGCAAGAGATAATAGCTGCCTGCATGTAAAAACAATACAAATAAAAAAAATGAAAAAATGAACAAATTGCTGACCGGCCCACATTTAAAAAATGGTCCGGCCCTTCTGGCATTTGCCAGAATTGCCAGATGGCCAGTCCGCCCCTGCATGCAAACAAATAAACTGAGAGAGATGAATGCGCGTGAACACTGCTGGAAAACACTATAGCTACAGAGATAGAAAAGCTCATCTAAAATGAAAATAATGTATTCCCCAAACAAAAGAATAACTCTTTTGAATCGGATGTTTTCAATTAAATGATACATCCAATTTGAAAAAAAGCCAAATGCTTTGTTGACCAATCAGACTGATTCACCGCTCAGATGATGACTCGGAGGCTGAAAACAGAGCACAAGTTGCATGAAGCCTATTATGCCATTTCTCTAAAGCTCTTCTATTGGATTTTGGGTTGAAATGTTCCTGAAAAGGCTTAGAATACCAACAATAAGAAAGGATAAGAGAGCTCAATAGAAAGAGAGAGCGAGAAACGTGAATGATAAGATTGAGAAGAAAGCCACCAATGGTAGAGGGTGGAAATTAGAGGATGGTTTATTACGAGAAGTGCCATCCAAAATGTTATTGTTAAAGAAACGCCTCAGGAATTGGACATGCAGATTAGTTTCTGGATTGCCACTGACTGTTCAAGTTGTTATCAAGATGTAATAGACCATTTGCCACTTGTGCTTTCATTAGACCTCATGTGCTTTAAATGCACCCTGACTCGGTTCACGGGTCAATGGGAGACTAGTAGATCCATTCTAGTAAGTGAATATGTAACAAATTTACATGCAAGTAAGTGTTTCAGTAAGTTATAAAGTACATCCAGGCAGCTGTTATCGCAGAATAAAGCCTGACAGGATTATCCTGGCCAAATTTTCATCAATTGGCCTTTACCCATGATGGCCTCCCATTCATCCACATCCACTGAATTGGCTGCATCACTTTCTCTCCACTCCACCAATAGCTGGTGTGTGGTAAGCGGACTGGCGCCGTTGTCCTAGGGCTGCCGATGCATCATCTAAGGGGATCCTGCAACTTGGAGGTAGTGTGGAGAACCCGCCCTCATGATTGTAAAGCGCTTTGGGTGTATGGCCATACACAATAAATGCACTATATAAACACACTTTACTTGACTTACTTACAGAACGTACTTATAAAACAATGCTGATAACACTGAAGGGCTTTATTATTTGATAACAACTGCTTGGCAGTAAATTTTCCCTCTTATTACACGGCTACTTGCTACAAGATGTAAAAATTAGACAAACAAAAGTTGACAGAATTGAGTTGCAATAGTTTGCTAATTATTTAAACACAAAACTGACAGAGGCGAACATAAACGAGCCTCTGCTATTAGTTTCAGTTATTATCTGGGAATAACATACCTTGGCATGTCGTGACAGACCAATCAGAATCAAGTATTCCAGACAGCTGTGTAATATGCTAAATCTACTCAATGATTGTTTGTGTGCATGTATAGCGTTTTCTAAAATGTTCCATGCATTTTTTTTGCAAAGCAACACGATGCAACTTCTCAAATGTTTTAGGTTTTTTGCAGATTGCTTTACAGTTTTTAATGTTAAAGATTTAATTTTCAAAAATGTAGTTTTTCAATAAAATGCACTAAATAGCAACTTCTAGGATGTACAGAGTTGTTTTTAGGACATTTGCTATGTGATTTCAATGTGTGATTAGTTATTTCTGAGCAGTTTTACCAAACCTCTAGGCAATTTCCTCTAGAACAGAGATTTCCAAACTCGGTCCTAGAGGGCCTGTGCCCTGTAGATTTTAGCTCCAACTTGCCTCAACACACTTGCAAAGATGTTTCTAGAAAGCCTAGTAAGAGTTTTATTAGCTAGCCCTGGTGTGTCTGATTGGGGTTGGAGCTAAACTTTGCAGGACACCAGCCCTCCAGGACAGAGTTTGGACACCCCTGCTCTAGACTAAGTTAACAGCTGAAGATTAACACTTAAAACATTTGACAACAATGTCTAACCACTGTTAACCATCTCTCAACAGAGCCATAACTATTATAGCTTGCGTTAGCCTCCTCTAACAGATCTGTTACCATTAATCAGCTAATGCTTTAAGAAGAATACCATATAGTTTCCATGCTCCTGAGAGCCACACTTACTGCTGATTAATAGATAATGAATAGTGGATGTACAAAACAGAAGGAAAAAAAAAGACTTAAATTGTGAATACAGCAATTAGCATTTTTGGCTAATTTTGCTAAATTAGCAAATAAACAATTTAGCACATATTATGTGGCATTTATAAAATACTATGAAACATAATCCGTTGCGCTTCCCATTTTTAGGATGCAAATTTCCACTTCTTTCTGAACACAGCATCGGAAGTTAAAGAAAGCATGGTCTTTTTTTTTTTCTTCAGATACGAGCTGAAATGTTAATTAAATTTGCAGGGTGTAATTAGAGGGCCGCATATTCTGATTGCGGTGAATAATCACGTAGCCTCAGGAGCCGAATGCAACGAATGGATGAAGGAGCAATTAGGCAAATTACCGTAATTTCAAATTAATTGCTAGATAAAACCGTTTTTAATCAAAATACGGTGACTCCAGAGGTGTCTAGAAGACTTCAGACCAGGATTCTTCCACAGGTCTCCTGGGAAGAGACACCATTTCTCAGTAACATCGACTGCTCCTCGACTGCACGTTTGTCCTCTTTTCTTTGCATTTTTTTTTCTTCAGATTCTGGGAATTGACAGATTTGCGGTGGATTGTGCTTTACCCCGAGTGAAATCCAGCTTTAGATGCTTGCATTAGTGGACACAGACATGCTAATAAATAAATGCAGTATTGACTTTCCTTGTAAAGAGACCAAAGTCCGATCATTAAAGGCAGCAGGGATTTAATAACTGATCATTACAGACAGTTCAGGTCCAGGGAGAATCATTTTGCAGACAGATATTCTGTCTCAACGTATGCATAATTAAAAATAAAAAATAAATTAATTATCGATATACAGCCACATCGCACTGCTACTCATGTGATATTGCTGAACTGTTTATACAACAGTTCAACGGCACAATAAAAACATGTGTATAAAATAGAAAATCAGACACGGAGAGCCTCCAAACCCTTTTGTAAAAGAAACTACTCGATATGGCATTCCTTCACATCTGCAGCTGACGTCAGAACAGTGGAAACTGTTGCTACTTCACCAACATCACTTAAAAGCTAGTGTTTGAATGATTCTCTAGTGTAATATCTAAAGTGATGACAAAACAGGTGATTTTGCTGGCCTTTTAAGATTATAAGGCTGAACGGCATGAAATGCCACCTCAGTCTACAGAGATATCTCACAGTATTTCTCAGTTGCAATATGAAGATCACAATATTCCTATGGTATAAATACAGTGCTACAACATACAAAAGAGAAAAATCGACTTAGAAAGTCATTTACCAGTTTAATAACGATTTAATCAGCTGTAGTTTGAAATTAAGCTGTTTTCTCTAGGGGCTTATTATGTGGTCTGTCTCCATCTTGTGGATGAAGTTTGTCAACCATCTTTGCTCAAAGACTGCGCTGTCTCTCAGAAATTATAAATATTTTAAAACAGGCACTATCTTTATAAATAAACTGCATAGTTGCAATCTAAACAACTACATTCTCCACTAAAAAGCCTCAAATGTACATTTTGTTGTCCAACAGCAGCAATATTTATCAAATTGTAGAGTGTCCTCTGCCTATTGCTGTATGTGGGCGGAGTAATAGACATGGGTGAAGGGTTAAGAGGCTGGACGCAAAGCTATCAGCCAATAAGATTCAAGAACCAGAAAGAACTGTTGTGTGTGTGTGAGAGGGGGTGTGTATATCACACACACACACACACACACACACACACACACACACACACACACACACACACACACACACACAAACACACAAACACACAAACACACACAAACACACACAAACACACACAAACACACACACACACACTTTTACTAGTATAAAATTAAAAGGTTGACCAACATGCAAGTAAACAAACAAAAAAATAAGTTAGAAATCAAATCCACATCTAATAAAATAAAATTAATTGTAATTAACAAAAAAATATGTTTATTAAGTAATATAATAGAAAATAATAATAATAATAATAATAATACTTACAATAATTGTTATTTTGTTATTGTTACAAACAATTAACAATTGTTATTGTTATTAAGTTTATATTTAACTTGACTCACCTGTGCAGCTTTTCTCTTAGCCTTGTGCTGTTTAATGCTAGAGGCTGTGACTGAAACAGGCTGTGAACACACACACACACACACACACACACACACACACACACACACACACACACACACACACACACACACACACACACACACACACACACACACACACACACACACACACACACACACACACACAGACACAGACACACAGACACAAAAACACAGACAGTGAACCTCACGTCTAACAAACCCGGACACATCAGCTCAAGAGATTTGTGTTCCCAGACTGAGGCTGAGAGCGAACAGAATCAATTATCTCAGACAGAGAAAGACATCAATCATTGACGTCCCGTTAGTGTCGCTATTACAACTCCAAGCATCCAATCAGGAGGGATTAGCACAGGCATGCTAACAGGGCAATGTATGACATCATGAGTTGGAAGGTTGCAAAAGTAGCCAATATGTGTTCAAACTGCACTCCTCAACTGCATATACATAACTTAAATATTTATAAATAAATGCAATAATATTATTCAAATATACACTCACCAGCCACTTTATTAGGTACACCTTTCCAACTGCTTATTAACATAGATTTCTAATCAGCCAATCACATGGCAACATCTTTAGAGTTTACAGAGAATGGTCTAAAAAGAAAAAAATATCCAGTGAGCGGCAGTTTTGTAGGTGCAAATGCTTATATGGTGCCAGAGATCAGAGGAGAATGGCCAGACAGGTTCGAGCTGATAGAAAAGCAACAGTAACTCAAATAACCACTCGTTACAACCGAGGTATGCAGAAGAGCTTCTCTGAATGCACAATATGTCTAACCTTGAGGTGGATGGGTTACAGTAGCAGAAGACCACACAGGGGGCCACTCCTGTCAGCTAAGAACATCATGGACGTGCAGCTTACAAATCTGCAGATGATGCTATCATGTCAATATGGACCAAAATCTCTGAGCAATATTTTCAGTATCTTCTTAAATCTACAGTATATGATGAAGGATTAGGGCAGTTCTAAGGGCAAAAGGGGGTCCAAGCCAGTGCTAGTAAGATGCACATAATAAAGTGGCTGTTTAATGTATAAGCATTTAAAACAGGGGTGTCCAAACTCAGTCATGGAGGGCCGATGTCCTGCAGATTTTAGCTCCAACTTGCCTCAACACACCTGCAAGGATGTTTCTGGAAAGCTTAGTAAGAACTTGATTAGCTAGCCCCGGTGTGTCTGACTGGGGCTGGAACTAAACTTTGCAGGACACCGGCCCGCCAGGACCGAGTTTGGACATGCCTGATTTAAACCAACAAAGCATTATATATGAGACACACACACATAGTAAGGAAAACTATCAAATGACTTTCTATAATATATTGTTTTGAGAGTTTAGTTTAACTAGAATAAAGCAGTTCATGAATATAAAAAAATCTATATTTATAATACGATCAATATAGTCAATATTATTAGCACTTAAGATTTTCTTTTTATGATTTTAAATTGTACCTACCCTTTGATGCACTACATGGGTCTAAAGTAACCCATCTATGCCTATTTTTTCTATATCTATTTTATAGCTTGTGCAACAAAGGGTTAAAGCTCAAATACCTAGTAAAATAATATGTACTGTTATTATGGCAAAGACAAAAAAAAGCAGTTATAAACTAGTCATGAACCCTTTTGTTTAAAAATGTATTTAAAGAGTCTATTAAGCAGCACTTGGAAAATATTTAAATGAAGGAAGATGACTAATTTCCCCCTTTAACTGTAAATGTTATTAAAAAGCAAATGTAGTTTGAACATAATAGGTAGGTTTATAATGTGGTTTCCCAACTTGAGAGATTTTTTACTGTGTTTTTAATCACATATGTGAAGTCGATTATTAATCTGTGATAATTAATATGTGATCAATTACATATGCGAAGTCAGAATTATTAGCCCTCATTATTTTTTTTCCCAGTTTCTGTTTAACGGAGAGAAGATTTTTTCCACACATTTCTAAACATAGTAGTTTTAACTAATTTCTAATAAAATTAAGGTGACAATTAAAGGCTTAACTAGGTTAATTAGTTTAACTAGGCAGGTTAGGGTAACTAGGCAAGTAAATGTATAACGATGGTTTGTTCTGTAGACTATCGAAAATACAGCTTAAAGAAGCTAATAATTTTGACCTTAAAATGTTTTAAACTGCTTTTATTGTCGCCGAAATAAAACAAATAAGACTTTCTCCAGAAGAAAAAATATTATCAGACATACTGTGAAAATTTCCTTGCTCTGTTAAACATCATTTGGGAAATATTTATCAAAGGAAACAGAAATTCAGAGGGGGGCTAATAATTCTGACTTCAACTATGTAACAAAGCTTAAACAATCCAAGAACCATACTAATGCTAAAATAGATGAAAAAACACAGGTAACTGGTGGCCCTCAAGTGTAGCACCATTTACCAGTAGCGCTCAGGGGAATGATCATTGTTGAACTGGAAATGAATTGGCCTTATTTTGATAAACGCAAGCGCCCAGGCGTGAACTGCGGGCTCCTATCTGAGGAGCGCAGCGGCAGCAGGAGATGATGGGGTTTTAAATGGCAGGTTTACCCGTGGAGTGGAGGACAGGCTCTGCACAATGAAGACCACGGGGCTCGGAGCTGCTTTGATGGTCTGCACTGCCTCCTCATGGCTGGCGTTCTGCAAATCCACTCCGGAAACCTATTCAAGCCAGAGGACAGAGAGAGAGAGAGAGACAGAGAGAGAGAGAGAGAGACAGAGAGAGAGAGACAGAGGACAGAGAGATAACAGAGGATTTAAAGGGGACATGTGGTTGAAATTAGGTATTTTTGAAAAACAGATTTCTCCATTATTAATTATTTTTATAAATCATGTTTTTTTTAACACATCGAAGAGATGGTTTTTAAAAAAACATAATTTACGAAAATCAAATAAAAGCTGTTTTTTTTTTAAAATAAATACTTAATGTAAAAAAAAAAAAAATTATAAATGAAAATAGACAGCACTACCAATTTGTAAACCTAAATAAGCCAGTATTGCAAAGAATAAAGACGTCATTTACATACTGAATAACTACTTTTGGTCAAATAAACAAAATAAGCTGCAAATCAGAATAATGAATTGACGAAACAAAAATGGTCAGTCAGCAGAAAACAGCAGGTGTTTGGCTTGTATGTGAAGAGATAAAGGAGCAGTATGTGTGAATCTCAGACCTGTAGGATCTTGTCTCCAGTTTTGAGGGCACCGGTGCGTCCAGCTGGACTGTCTGCTAGCACCTGTTTGATGAAAATGCCCTTCAGCTCCTCTCCGTTCTTCAACCTCTTTATAACGGTGCGGCCGCCCACTATACTGATGCCCAGAGACTCCTCCGGCTCTGCCCACACCTCCACTCTGAGACCCAAAAAAATTATAAAAAATTGTAAATTTGTGACGCAACACAACAAGGCAATGTGACACAACGAGAGGCTACTTAACACAACATGACACAACAACGCAACACAACAAGAGGCTATGCAACGTGATGCAATGCAAGGTTAAACGAGATGTGAAAAAAAGCAATGTGACAATAAGAGGCTACGAAACTTGACAAAAAACACAGGTGATGTGACAACATGACACAAGAACGCAATGACAATACAACACAACACGAGGCTACGCAACATGATGCAACATGACATGATGCAACAACGTAATGTGACAACGCAACACAACAAGAGACATTGTAACGTGACAAAACAACGTGACACAACGAGAGGCTATGCAACGAGACGCAGTGCAAGGTTATTTAATGTGACGTGACATGACAAAGCAATGCGACAACGAGAGGCTACGCAACGTGACGCAACAACGTGATGCGACAATATGGCACAACAACGCAAAGACAATGCAACACACCTAGAGACTACACAGCGTGACGTGACAAAGCAACATGACACAACAAGGCTACGCAACACGATGCAAAGCGAGGTTACGTAAAGTGATGCAACATGACAAAGCAATGTGACACAATGAGAGGCCACGCAACATAAGCAACATGACACAACAATGCAACAAAATAACACAACAAAAGGCTGTGCAAAATGACGCGAGGCGACAAAGCAATGTGACAAAATGAGAGACTACGCAATGTGACTGCCAGGTTACGCAATGTAACACAAAGAGAGGCTACTCAACGTGACGCAACAACATGACACAATACAACAAGAGGCTACACAATGTGACAAGGCAATGTGACACAACGAGAGGCTACGTGACTGCAAGGTTACGCAATATGACGCAGCGTGACGTGAAAAAGCAATGTAACGTGATGAGAGGCTACGCAATGTAACGTGACGCAACACAACATGACACAAAAACACAATGTGACAATACAATGCAACAAGAGACTACACAACAAGACACAACAACGCGATTTGTCAATGCAATACAAGAGGCTACGCAATATGACGTGACAAAGCAATGTGACACAACGAGAAGCTATGTGACAATGCATGGTTTCGCAATGTGACGCAGCGAGACGTGACAAAGCAATGTCACACAAGGACAGGCTACGCAATGTGACAATACAATGCAACAAGACACAACTATGTGATGTGTCAATGGAATACAAGAGGCTACGCAATATGACGTGACAAAGCAATGTGACACATCGAGAGGCTATGCAACGTGATGCAACGTGAGGTTACACAACACGACGAGACAACGTGACAACAAGAGGCTAAGCAACGTGACAACCTGACAATTGGAAAGTTTTTGACTACTTTGCTGAATTCAGCACTGCATGTTTGAATTATATATTTTAAATATAAAACAAATATAATAACCTGTATATATGGACACAAGACAATCATATACATCTTTTTAAATTATTTTCAAAATGTTATCTATAATGCATATTAAAATGTATACTTTTTATTTGGTACATGAATGTACATATGTGTGGGTGTAATAATTTTATAGATTTTAACTTAATAAATTACAAACATAAAATAACCAAAAAGGCTTAATTTCATAAACCTTTAAAAGATTACATACATTTGTTTTGATATACATTTTACTTTCTACTATTGTTAATAAACAATTTCTAAACGTTTCTACATTTTAACTTATTTAAAACACAATTATTTAAAGCAGACATTTCATTTTAGAAATAATAAATAGTACCGTTTAACTTCAGTTACTTCCAAATGTTTTTGACATAAATTTGTTTACATTTTGTAACTTGCACAATAGATTTTTGTCAGTACTTTAACATTTGGAGTGTGTAGAGTGTGTGTAGAGAAAGAGTGTTGCACCTGCGTGGAGGACCCCAATGGCTGAACACTGGCGTCTCTTCACCTTCTCCTTCCTCTCTTTCTGGAAGATCACTGTGAACAACACACACTCTACAGTTTAAATAACCAGTTTTTTTTAGGTCAACAAAAAAATTCTGAAATCTCACTAAGACTGAAAAGTTGACAGTTACCCTCTGGTTGGACCAGCCTGGTTTCTTCTCTTCCTGTTGCGAGAGGAAGTCCGTTGCGCAGACCTGAGTAACATGGAAACATAGCAAACTAAGATTCTGACTCATAAATACTCCACCTGATTTATTAGCATGGATTTCCAATGAATTGCAAGTGTAATATCAAGAAAGAAAAAACAGTTTAAATTAATACAGATTTGAAAAAAAAGAGAAAAGGTGTCCAAAATATTTGTTTTTACTTAGTAATTTTAACATCAACTGTGCGATATAAACACAAATAGAACAACAACAACAACAATAACAACAACAACAAAATCATGTTATAATAAGTTTTACATGTACTAGGGCTGTGCGATTTAGGGAAAATATCTAATTGAAAATTTGTGACAGATATTGTGATTACGTTTTGATCTGCGACTTAATTTTTTAGTTAAGCTTCAGCTAAATCACACTCCTTATACTTGCTATAAACGTACATATACTGTAAGTGCTTTTTTTTTAGGTGCTGGTTGCTGCATTATCTCATGCTGGCAACAATTCTGCAGCAGCTCTTACAAATGACCTTTTTTTTGTTTGGTGTCTGTGACTTTGAAACCAAAATATTCCCATATTACCGTTGTGTTGTTTTTCTTTGCTATTAATTCGTCTATTAATGTTTTTAAAGCAGCAGACGCCATCACTTGTCTGTGCTTTCCTATTTGTTTGTATTCATACCGCAGCCTCTTGCGATTAGTTAATCAAAATGTTTCAAATCGCGATTGCAATTTGATTAATTGCACAGCCCTAAAATGTACTTTATTGGTATATTTGAAACATTATTTAATTACTAATAAATTTTTATTCTAAAAAAAACGCAATTAATATTATTGTAATAATACCGTACCCTGACAATAGCAAATAATCTATAGCAGTGGTTCTCAAACTGTGGTACGTGTACCACTAGTGGTACGCAAGCTTCCTTCTAGTGGTACGCGGAGGAATTAAATATGTCATGTACATGCTACAAACATTTAAAAATGTATCAAAAATTATGTATATAACATGTCATATATGACATATAGCCTATATTTCTGAGGTAATCTGCCACGTTTTTTTAACTGTGCAGAGTTGTAGCTGCTTTACTGGGCCTACTACGCTACTGTATTTCAATACTGCTCATTTTGGTGGTACTTGGAGAGACAATTTTTTCTGAGGTGGTACTTGATGAAAAAAGTTTGAGAACCACTGATCTATAGTATAAAATAACTACAACTAAATAATTTAAAACAACTATAAATTTATTAATGAACTATTATGTTGTATAACATTTTATTATAATAATTATTATTATTAATAATAATAAATAATAATAAATTATTATTTTACTGCTACTACATTCTAATGTACTACTTATATTTATTTATTACAATAAAACAGTATTCTTTAATTACTATTAAAATTATATGAAAAAAAAACGCAATTAATGTTATTGTCATATTGCCGTACCCTGCAACAATAGCAAATAATCCATAGCATAAAATTATTTCAACTAAATAAAAAAATTGTTCATTAATCCACTATTATATTGTATAAAATGTATTATTATTATTATTTATTATTATTATTAAATATTAATAAAGTATAATTTTATTGCTACTACATCCTAATGTATTATTTATATTTATTAAATAAAATAAATTGACTAATTACTAATTAATTACTAAAATTTTATATACAAAACTCAATTTATTATTGTAATAATACTGTACCCTACGACAATAGCAAATAATCTATAGGATAAAATTACAACAACTAAATAAGTAAAAACAATAATTTATTTATTGACGAACTATTATATTGTATAAAATTGATTATCATTATGAATTATTACATTTATTTTTAAATAGTAGTAAAGTATTATTATATTGCTACTACATCCTAATGTATTATTTATATTTATTAAATAAAATAAAACATAGCTATTTACGTGCTAATAAGTTTTTATATGAAAAATGCAATTAATACTATTTTAATAATACTGTACCCTGCGACAATAGCAAATAATCTATAGAATATTACTACAACTAAATAATTAAAAACAATAATTTATTTATTAATGGACTATTATATTGTATAAAAATAATATTATTAATTATTAATTTTATTATCAAATAATAAATTATTATTTTATTGCTACTACATCCTAATATATTATTTATATTTATTAAATAAAATAAAACAGTATTATTTAATAACTAATAAGATTTTATATGAAAAAAAACACAATTAACATTATTATAATAATACCGTACTCTGCGACAATAGCAAATAATCTATAGTATACAATTACCGTACTACAACTAAATTAAAAAACAATAATTCATCTATAATAATCTAATATATTGTAAAAAACGGAGTATTATTATTATTATTAATAATTTATTATAATTATTAAATAATAAATTATTATTTAATAACAACAACAACAACAATATATATATATATATATATATATATATATATATATATATATATATATATATATATATCAATTTCAATAGATGTTTAAAACTAAGTAACATTAAAACTCTTTTCAAAACTCCAATATTGCGTACAGTGAACAGTAAATTGGATTCTGCTATTGATTTCCAAAAAAACGTGTTGTGTGTGTACAAACCAACACATGTGCGTGCACACACACGCACTTCTCTATTACACTGTCATCATAAACAGCTGGCAGAGTCTCAGCTGCGTTTCACACCAATTTGACACCTTTCATTGTGTGCCTCAAAACGGCATTTTACATCCGTTTCTCACATTTCCACAATTTCTCCACCACACCTGGGTAATACCAAAGTGTTAGCTCCGATTATCATAATTAACCCATTTTAATAATTACCATACGCATAATAATTTCACAATACTTGTAACATTTAAAAAAAATCCTAAATATCTTATTTACAATGAACACCAAAATCTACTTTAATCTGATTCTCATTTTTAGCTCTTTAAAATATAGTTCTGTAGCTCATCTGTCAATTTAAGCATAACTGTCCAGCAGGTGGCGCTGTAGATCTATTAGAAAACATTGTAACGGTAATTAAAAATCCACACTGGTCACTGATATTAAATCAACATAGACATTAAACATTCATGTCAGAGCTTTCCGGTGTACATTTGCTAGATACAAAGAATAAGCTTTCACCAAAAACTTTGCTTTTGATCGTAAACAGGATGTAACTTATTAGTTATCACCATACTTTAACACATGTCTGATTGCATTTAGAGATGCAAACATTTTTTGTATTACATGTTTATTAGAATATTAGATTTAAATGTGCAAATAAGACATTATTTAATTAAATGTGTGCTCATTTGTATACTTTTCTAGCACAAAAATCCAAACACTGGATGAAGTCAGGTTGAAAACTCTTTTTTTTAATTTTGACAATTAGAGTCAAAGGTTTATACAAAGTGGATATAAGAGATCTCTTTTTATTTTATTTTATTTTACTTTATTTATGATTATGACATGTTATGTTTGTCAGAAAATACTTTTAAGAGCCAAGAAAACATTTCTGTGCAGAATAGAATGTACCATATAATAAGGCAAATTATGTGAGCACACATTCCTCTGAAGTAGAATGTAAATTTGAATAAAAAGAAATGGTCTTTAAAATATTTGTTGTAAGGAAATCTCCAACACAAACTGATAAAGTGCAAATAAGTAAACACTAAATCTGAATTTCGAATGCCTTCTTTGCATCAAACAAACCAAAAAATTGACAGGTGCACAAAAAAAACAGCATTTTGCCTACAGCGTCTTGCCTTAATTGAGTGATGGTTAGAAATGTGCGAGTGTGTGCCACAGATGGAGACTCACTCATTATCAGTGTCCGTCAAAGTAAGTTCTGATCCCTCATTTCTGGAGTCTGAATCACTATCTGCTGTCTCCACCCATGAAGTAAAATGACCTGAAAACAGATGTATAAATATCATACTGCACTGAAATACAGTTTACTTAACTTGTGTTTAATTAAGCTGCCAGACACTAATACCACAATATATAATAAAATCCAAAGTAATCAATCAATCAATCCATCCATCCATCCATCCATCTGGGGTGTAACGGTTCACAAACATTACGTTTCAGTTCGATACGATACAGTGGTGTCACCGTTCTGTATGTATTCGATACAGCAAAAAAAGAAAAAAGCCAGAGGATTTCTCTGATTTCCTTGATTTTTTAATATATTAAAACTAACATCATAAAAGTATGATCTTATTTATTTATTACTTTAAACAGTGATAAAACTATCTGCTTAGCAGCAAATAAAACAAGTCCTTCTTTATACTCAAAACCAAAAAGCTGCTTATAAAAAAATAAATGTAATATTGTAGTAGTTCAAATAAAAAGAAAAGGAAAATGTAGTTTTTGAATGGAACTCTTTTTCAATCTATTTTTAAGTAATTGTTTTATTTTCAGAAAGATGTGTCCACCTTTTCTTCAGCATCACTGATCTGCTTGATTTAATGGTCACCTGCCATTTTAGTGGATCTGAAAGCAGGAATTATGTGACTGAAATGGGATAATGAAAGAATAATGTAAAGGGGCTCTATTACATTTAACATTTTCTTAAAACTTGAAATTTGAACCACCGATTAAGGTTTAACAGAGCTCGAAATGACCCTTTTTTCTTGGTAGCACTGGTGCTTCTAACTTCAAAAATGTAGACACACCAGACAAAATTTAGTCGCACCTACCAACAGTTAGGAGCACCGTTACTACACATTTTATATCAACAGATTCCTTTATACATTAACACTCTAATCACAACTAACAAATAAACAAAAATCTGCATGGGCAAACTGGCCCTGCACACACTGCTTGACGTGAATGAGATGAACTGAATTAATAATAATCACTGTGTTGTTCTCACGGGTGCTGTCTGATATTGCACAGATGACATTATAACTTATTATTTGCATACGTTATCTTAATAGCAATAACGGCCTTTTCATGAACTGCAATATCAGTATGATCTCAGTGAATGCATGCTCTTTAGCGCTGGTGAACGCGGTGTCAGTCGCATGACTGACAGCATTGTAAAGATTAAATGAAGGATTAAATAACAGAACATCCTGTGCTTAAAATGTGTAGATGAGGCAAACACTTACCTGAAAACTCCGCCCTACTGGCTTTACAGTGAATGCTTTATTCATAGCGGACTTTAAACGCTGGAAGTCTTTTATCAACTCTTCGAAAAGTGTAAATGCTGGACTGACATTTAGCACATGATCACTAATCAGATGTGTCATAATTGTAACTCTAGCTGGTTTCTTAAACTAAATCTGTCAGTGTTATTGTTATTCTCTCAGATCCAGACCTTTATATTTTTGCGGCTGTGGCACCCTATCATCGGAACAAAGTGATTGACAGCTCATATGAACCAATGGATTAGCGTTCTGTTCTTGCCATGCATTAGGGTTTTTCCTTACCATAACACACCAGAAATTTGTGTTGCTGTAAAAACCCAATGGCGGGAAAGTGCAGTCTTCTTAATTGACAAACTCAATCTTATCAACAGCCTGGAAAGTGTTATAAAGCTTTAACAGACACTTACCGAGAGGAATTTTCAATGGCTGCAGTTGAATCTTCTCCAAATTCATGGAAAGATCGTCGTCCACCTTTGCAAACCACAGCAGAAACACAACAGTTGTAAAACTGTATACATTACTTTAGGAAAGCCGTCAAATCATTGGAGTTTCACCTGTTCTTGTAAATCAGGCTCTGTGTTGAGATGGTAGCGGCTGGATGTTGCTGGTTCTTCCCAGGAGCGAATCTTCTCACTGAGATATGAAGGCAGACTGGTGTCATTGACCTTAGAGCTCTGCTGGTCCTCCATGACGTTCACGTCTACATCTTCCTCCTCCTCATCCACAGCCATCTCTTTCTCTACGTCGGGCTGGAGGTCAACAGTGGTGAGGGGAGAGGCGTAGCGCGGCTCTGCGTCCAGGATCAGCTCTGGCTCCTCATCCAGGTCGTCAGATAAAATGGAGCCGTTTACAAAGTCCTATAAACAAAGAAAGTGACTTAGCTTCACTTTGTATGATTAGCATTTTAGCATAGATTAATTCTACCATTATATTATATGGAAAGGAGCTTTCAGCTAAACATTTAAGGTTGTGTTTTTCAGAAGAAGCAATGGCACAAAGGTGAGTAATTGAGGGCAGAATCTGCATTTTTGGGTAAACTATCCCTGTAGCTGCAAAATTTGACAGTGTCTATTGAGTAGTATTGCTGCAAATGCACTAGAATTTTTTCATCTTTTGTCCTTGAACAAATGTTAAAATTGTCACCCTAAAAACAATACAAATCAATAAAGCACAACTGAGCAGCACTAACAGACATAGTTAAGTAGGTCTTAACAAACAAATTTTATATGAACAAAATAAACTAACAACACTGACAATATGTATTACATATTGTCAGTGTTGTTAGTTTATTTTGTTCATTCATTACATATTATGTAATGGATTTAAGAGTAGTTAAAACATATTTAAACAATAAATATATTATAAAACAAATATATTATAAAATCTATACATTATGGGGACTTCAAACTTTTGGTAACCAACTAAAATCTTGAACAATAGGGAAACTGCAACCAAGTACTAGCTAATATGTCCCATCAAATGTTTTAGAAAACTGCATCTTGAGTTCATTCTTTGCAAACAATTACATTACTAAACTTGTCTGATTTGACATCGGTTTTTGAGGAAATCATTTTTAAGTGACAGTTTCCCCCACAGTCCAAAGACATGTGCTTTAGGTGAATTGGGTAAGCTAAATTGTCCATAGTGTATGTTCTGTTCTGGTCCTCCAGGTTGGGGGTTGAGTGTTGGGCTAACAACCCACCTCATACAAACTAGATGTTGAGAGACACCAACATGGTGGGGCTAAAATATGAACTTAGATATAAACGGCCCTGGGAGTAAGTCATTTATGTGAATATCCACACATTGAGAACAGAATTTGAAAAAAATTTAATCGTGCAAGCCAAATCTTAATGTGATAGGAATATCACTAGGACATCTATCAAAAACAAGCTAAAATATACTTTTTAAATCAGTCGTGCTTAAAAATATCATCTTTAGTTAATGCTTAGCAAACTACATAAACTCCTCCAGCATGTTTGAGCTGCAAAAACAAAGTGTTGTGACTAAAGTTGTAGTTTAAAAATGCTGGTGTTTCAGTGTATAGCAGACGAACTGAAATGCAAACTTATAAAACGCCCTTCTCAAATGGCCATTGTGTCCAGCGGTAGACTGTAAATATGAATAACAGCAAAACATGTGTATGTCAAGTTAGCATGAATGATCACATATCATGCGATTCAGGCAGAATAGTGATGATAGAGATTCTTTTCCTAACCCTATCTGTAAAAAGAATAAAAGAGTAAAAACAGTGTTTAACATGAAGATGCACTATTAAAAAGGCTACCTCATTTGAAACGATTATAACTTGGGATAATTTCTGACTCACAGACATAGGAAATGATGTTTAACAGAGCAAGAAAAATTTTTATATCAATATTATTAGTCTCTTTAAGCTATATATTTTTTGATTGTGTAACGATTGTTTGCTCTGTAGACAATAGTTTGACTAATTACCCTAACCTGTCTAGTTAACCTTATTATGCCTTTTAATGTCACTTTAAGCTGTATAGAAGTGTCTTAAAAATATCTAGTAAAACATTATTTCCTGTGATCATGGCAAATATAATATAAATCAGTTATTATAAATAAGTTATTAAAGCTATTATGTTTAGAAATGTGTTGAAAAAATCTTTTCTCCGTCCAACAGATATTAGGAAATAAATAATAATAATTCAGGGGGGCTAATATTTCCCACTTCAACTGTATATAGGTGCCGTTTATATACCAAGTTTGGTTTCATCCAACAACCTTCTGGTGATCTACCAAATACCTTGAACCACAAGGCCACATGAACCAAACATAAGCTATCATGTTCATATTGATACAAACAGTGCTGGAAAGCTGCCTCTTTGGTAGATTCTTTGCAAATTAGACAAATAGCTAAACTCGACCCACTTTCGCTATCATTCTGAAGATGTATTTTTCCACATAAAACATAACAGTTATTATAACTATTATGTTTAGAAATGTGTTGAAAAAATCTTTTCTCTGTTAAACAGATATTAGGGGGAAAATAAACAGGGGGCTAACAATTCAGAAGGGCTAATAATTCTGACTTCAACTGTATAGCGATACCGCTCAGAAAGGCCATCTTTAGTTCAATAACACTGCTGAACTCTGTCTAAACTTTGCATAGGTGTCCATCTTCCTATAAAATCCCTGTAAAATACTGTAGATCAAACCCTTTTGGATTCAAGCCTACAGCCTTCTGGCAACATTACAACATTTTGAAACAAGGTTGCATCAATCAAATACAAACAATATGTTGTTATTTATATCCAAAGTGCTTAAGTCACAAGCAGGCTTTTGAGTTGAACTCTGCAAACCTGTCTAACCGGTTTCGTTCCCCGAGTTGACCCACCCCCCCCCCATACCGAAACTCTCAGCAGCCAAATCCTATGCTACTTTATACCCCTTTTTAACATTCCTCCCCCCTAAATCATGCGCTAACAGAAACGTCTGATGTTGGAGGGGGCGTGGAGGCTACAGACATCTCACCTCCTGTCTGTCTGCCGCATACAAAGCAGCTCTTTCTATCCCTGCAACAGGGTGCCGGAGCTTGTCCTCCTCTCCCTCTTCCACACACTTACGGATCATAAGAGCTGAAAGCGCACTTTTCCCCCTGCGTAGCTCCAACAAGCCGACTCAGCGCCTTTCTCGCTCGTCCCCCCCACTACCCTTGCGAGGAGCAGAACCAATTTGCCATGAAAAATGTGCCGAGTCTAAAATCTTAATGGCGCAATTAGTCTCGTTTTGAGTAGATTTACGGCAGCACTTGACTCGGCCGCCTCAATTACATCTTTGCTAAAATTCAAGGATAATATGGTACATTTCAAAGGCCCATAGAGGGGGTCATGCATCACCTCCAAAAAGATCCCTCTCCGGAGGCTCGCTCATTTGTTCCTCTTTTTTCCCCTTCGCTCATCTTCTTGTGCTCTCGCTCTTTTTCTCTCTCGCTTCAGTTCAGGCTCTCTTTGTTAATTACAACTGTAGTCAGGCTTCTGTCCTACGTACTGATGGATACAAGTCTGTTTTCGGATGATAAGTGAAGCCATCTTTAACTTTATGCCAATGTCTGACGGCATGTCTAACTTTAGCCTATTAAGTTCGACTGAGTAGTTTTGCAAAGCTACATTTTCAATAGTCATTATAGACGCCAACATGACATCAGATTGATTTGTACCCCAATGTTTTGGGACGTTGCATTTTGTTAGGAAATTGAAATCGGGTTGATGCCTGAACCCAATGTCAGCCCGACGTCAATGTTCAACATTGGAGAGACGTTGCATTTTGGTTACTTTCCAACACAACCTAAAAACAACCAAAAATATCAACATCTAATGATGTTACAGCTTGACGTAGTGTGGATGTTAACATCATGAAGTCTACCAGACATTGGATTTTGGTTGTCATACTTGACGAATAAATGTCAGTATGATGTCAATATAACGGCTTAAGATGTTGGCTCGACGTTGGATTTTGGTCACTTTCCAACACAACCTAAAAATCAACCAAATATCAACATCATTTCACGTCGTTATTCATTCATTTTCTTGTCAGCTTAGTCCCTTTATTAATCTGGAGTCGCCACGGCAGAATGAACCGCCAACTTATCCAGCAAGTTTTTACGCAGCAGATGCCCTTCCAGCTGCAACCCATCTCTAGGAAACATCCACACACACACACACTCATGCACTATGGACAATTTTGCCTACTCAATTCACCTGTACCTCATGTCTTTGGACTGTGGGGGAAACCGGAGCACCCGGAGGATACCCACGCAAAAAGCAGGGAGAACATGCAAACTCCAAACAGAAACGCAAACTGAGCCAAGTTCGAACCAGCGACCCAGCGGCCTTCTTGCTGTGAGAAGACAGCACTACCTACTGCACCCCTACGTCGCCTTCACGTCGTTATTAGACATCAAAATAACACTGTCCTCAGATACTGGTGACCTAAATCTAACCTAATATCAAAGTCTTAGGACGTTGTGTGCCTGCTGGGGTCATTTGGAATATTATCTAATGGACTCTTGTAACAACACTGCTATGACACATTTAATAATCATAATCTAAAATCCTGCAAATTTCTTTTTTTTATTTAGATTTTTTTAAAACATATGGACATTTATATGTATTTATTTATTATATCATGTTTGCATCAAATTACAAAAAAATAATTACTGCTTGTGAAACGTTTGAAATGCATAGTGTATGGGCAGGACAATAAATTTGTTTTCTATCGTTATCAGTGTCAAACTGCTTTTTTCCCTTTTTCTAAAAGACTTGATAACAATTATTATTAGTAGTATTTCAGCCAAAATTGTAAAAAGTAATTTGTTGTACTCCTGTACAAAAAAAAAAAAAAAAAAAAAAAAAAAAAAAACTTGCTGTGCTTTAGGTTTACACCACTATGATGACTTCTGCCACTACGGTAGGGCTGGGCGATTAATCAAAGTAATCAAAATCGACATTCAGAACCAATAAATCAATCTAATTTTTCCAGATAATTTTTTCCCTGCTCAAAGATTGAAAGCTTTAAGAGAGATGCTTTAAGACGACATATTTCCCATCAAAATTATTATTTAAATTAAAGCATTTGTTTATAGAAGATTCAGGAAACATTATTTATATGATATGCAAGATATATTTTATTTAGAAGATATACTGCTTATTTTCTACTTTTAATATAAAAAACATTGAACATTATTTCATTTCTTTTGTTTACAAAAGTGCAAGTATTTTATTTTTAAAACTTGCCAGTAATCTATAAGGGCTAAATAAATAAATGAAAACAATCGTTAATAATCGTAATCGAGTTAAAATTTTCAATTAATCAATTTTGATTTAAGGCCAAATCGCCCAGCACTATACTGAGGTCATATAAGGGTCTAAATAATCCATTGTTCACATATGCTGATTTGATGAATCAGGAAAGAACAACTGTTCAACATTGCAATAAGGAAATCTGTAACATTAATAATTGTTACAGTAATTTCTGATCAAATTTAACTTATATTTGCTCAACAAAATACTTCTTTCTTTTAAAACAAATGAAGCAAAGGTGTATTTAGAATACCTCTGGCATCGGTGGAAGAGTGTGGCTGACGGCCTGCTTTGCTGTTGGCTGCTCATCGACGCTCTCTACAGGCCACAAGGACTGCTGTCCACTACCTCTGTCTTCCGCCTAAGCATTTCATAGAAACCAAAAAATATAAAATATAACTGCGAGAAAAAAATATCTGGATTGCATTTCTTAACTCTTATTGTAGCTAGTTAACACCCTCAATGCATTTTTTTTTTTAACATATCCCAAAATTCTAAAATATCATGATCTACCAAATGGTTGATATGTTGGTTTATGGTAAAAGTACTGGAATTAATTCATGTACTACGAAAAATCTGGAAATATGAAGTGTAAAACTAATTTAATAAAAAAATATATCAAAATAAAACATTTTTGAACACTAAATCATCTTTATATTTTTTTAAGTATGCTATAAAATATTTCAGATTTTCATTTAACATGTTTTCTTGTTTTTTTTTTTGTTTGTTTTTTTTTTGTTTTGTTTTTTTACAATAAAACCAAAATCAAGTGTATTAGTGCAACAGAATTATGCTTGCTTGATTTTCTTGTAAACCAACAATGCTGTGTGTGTAAACTATTATTCAAAACAGTGATTCTTTAAATGACTTTAAAAGTCATTATTTAAAACAGTAAAACATGGTCAACCATTTGGTAGAGCAGGCAGTTAAAATTTAGCTTGGTGGCTAAACTTAAATCACATATGCATATTTTCAAAAGGTAAGAAGAGTTATTTTAAACATCAACAAAAAAGCATTTGCAATGCTTATGATCAGTGTTGGTTAAGTTTCTTCAAAAAAGTAATTGATTACTAAATTACATCATTACAACTGTATTCATATTAGTTTTTTAATTACTTTGTCTAAAAGGTAACTTATTTGCTCTAAATTAATTACTTGACTAAATATTAAAAACCCCAAAAGTTACTTGTAGACATTATTAAACTGTTAAAATTGAACCCCCGACCGTACACAAACATCACAATTTTCAGGAGAAGACAGGTCACAGGTTTAAATTTTAGACAAACAGGATATTTTAGTTTTGTTTTTTAAACAATTAAAACTCAATCTTTAAGCAATATATTTTATCAAAAACACAAAAAAACTTTCAAATGACACCATATTTCATTCACATCATATATTAACATACATTTCTAAAGAATTTAATGGATTGTTTAGCATTTACAAGACAAATAAAAAAATTGGTAAATGTAGTTATTGTGCGAAAGATCTGAACTAAATAAATACATTTACTTTCCTGTTATTTCTTTCTTTTTTATGCATATGCAATTGTCTTAATAGATAATAAATGTTCTTCTTTAGTTGTAAAACAGAATTATTCTGCAAAAATATATATTATTCTGCTAATCTGAATTAACTTACAAAGAGCTGTAGAATTTACACACAGTATTTAAGGCAGTGGTCTCAAACTCAATTCCTGGACAGCAAATTGTAGCTCCAGCAATCTCCAGATCACACCTGCTTAATAGTCTCTAGTAGTCTTGAACACCTTGATAAGTTGGATCAGCTGTGTTTTATTAGGGTTGGCGCAAAACTGTGCAGGGCTGCAGCCCTCCAGGAATTGAGTTTGAGACCTATGATTTAAGGCAAGTATACTTTAAGTAACTGTAATTGTTACCTAAAATTTAAGAGTAATCCTTTACTTGCTTATGATACTATAGTCCGATCCGCATTCACAGTAAACACCTGTACTACATGGCAGTTGATTTGTGTGAAATAAATGTACAAATAATAGTAAATAGAGATATAATTGACATTATGGCATAAAAAAGCATTGTAATGATGTAAAGAAATCTTGAATATATACCTAACAGAGCCATAATAACATATTGGCTCTTACCGCCAGAGGCTTCCTGATGCCAAGGTAGACCTTTCCAGGTGGAGCAGATTTGAGGACCTCAACAGCCTGGGCCAGAGAGCATGTTTCTAGATGGGTGTCATTGACAAAAACCAGCTGGTCACCGGGGAAAATCCCACCATGATTGTCGGCCACCCCTCCAGGCACCAGAGAGCGGATGACGATCACAGAGCGTGCAACATCCATAGGGTCCTGCAGAGGGCAATGCAGACCACAGCAAACACACAAACAGAACAACAGGGTGAAAGAAATTTTTAAAGAGAGCAGAGATGAAAAATGGTGACCGTGATTTAACCTATACATCACAGTTTTATCAGAAAGCAGATCTAAAAGAAGTTTCGTTTATGTTTAAATCTTAACACAAACATTTAATTAAAACAGCACCTGTGTAAGCAGAGAATGGAAAAACGACATAAAAACAGCTGGATATGAAGTACCAGGAATGACCCTCATATTAAAGCCTACTTCCAAAAGAAGTTGCTGGAAGGCTAAATGAGGCCAACTTCCCACTCAAGCATCCCAAGTGCCATGGTATCAATCACATCTCTGGGGAGCACCGCCGTAAAACTGCAATTCAACCGATTTGATGTCTCCAACAATATATTTCATGACCCATATGGGCGGCTTTTATGTGGTGAGTGACAATATAAAAGTGATTAACAAGTAGTTATTTGAGAGTAAAAACCGAAGCGGGAGCGCAGTCATTAGTAATCTCATCTATCTGCCCATGAACATTTACGACCAACCGTGTCAAAAGACCAGCCGAACAGACAATCCTTGCTTTTTTTTTTTTTTTTTTTTTGAGACATTAATCTCTTCTACTGTCAGGTTGAAATTAAAAGCATGTTGTTTTTGAGCCATTACTGTACATGTATATGCCACTTTTTTTTTTTGTTGGACAGGGCCACAACAGACAATGAAGTTCACTGGATGTCCTGTGCAAAACTGCGGACAGCAGACCAGCAAACTTCACCAAGCCTGACTATAAAAATTGGGTCAGCAAGCCCAGCAATTACTGCCCCCTGATTACCCAGTGATCCACTGCTGCACGGTAAGCAGACGAGGAGAGAAAAGCAATTTCAGAGCGAGAGGAACTGAGGCCTGCTAGAAGGGAAAGAAAGAGAGGGGGGAAAAAAGACAGGAAAAAGTTGGAGAGAGGATTTGAAGTTCCACTCCAGCTGGCGCTTTAGGAGGACACAGGCTGCATTGTCCGGCTGCCGGGTTCCAGCCAAGCGTGCTTTGCTTTCCAAGCCCTGCTCTCATCCCACATGGCCAGTGATGTCAGCAGAGCAGCTTTTATATAAAAAAACAAAACAAAACATGGGGTACAGGCCAGCATTAGGGGGCTCCTAAGACGCCAATACGTCACCTGCTACAGAATAAAAATGGTTATGCTCATGAGAGATGGAAATAAAGCGAGTTACGTTGCTTCATTTCTTATTCAGGTTTCCATCCAAGTGCCTGTATGATTTAGATGGCGTAGAGTACATGGCTCATTGGGGGAGCAGCTGTCTTCCATGTTACAGGTGTGAGGAACATCTCAGGATCCAAAGAAAACCACAATCCCGGGAGCTTCTGGCTGGTGGAGCACATTACAGAGCCTAAAATATCCAGTCAAAATTGGATTAAATCACTTTAGCTCAAAGGCAGCTTGCAGCCCTGTCATGAGGTTTTTCCTGAGGTCTACATAACCCTATTCGGGGTCAAAACTGTCGACCAGCTAACGGATGGGAATGAGGATTGGCGGTCGGAATAGATTGCCCATATTTCTTGCTGGGCTCAGATTCGCTACTGTGTCCATTTGCAGAGCGTTCCCTTGGCTGGCCCTGGTTGTCGAAGGGTTTGAAATTCTTCAGCGTGGTGTCAGGCGGACAGTAAATCTGCTGTTTTGCAGGAATCAACGGCAGGCCAAGTCATCTGTTTTGCTCCTGCGCTCTGACTCACCTTCAATCTTGCTGAACAGAATACCAGGAACTCCAGGACATCTTTTTTCATCCCCTTTTTGGTTGTTTTCACCTTAAATGCCTTGAGAGGCATTGAATGCATAAGCAAATAGCATGATTGCATAAATGTAACGAGATGCTCCAAGTTTGGTCAACCTGTTATAATTTAAAATGTATTACATGAGTCAACATTCCAAGTGGATCAAAAAAGATTTTTAAAATTGTCAAGAATAAGACAAGAACGGGTGTCTTTAGGGCTGGGCAGATAAAACGATATTGATATTAACTGAACGAACACCATTGACAATAACGATAAAAAGCATGTTATGAAGTTTCGGTATGAAGTGCTTCAGCTTTATTAAAATGTGGCTGCGGAGCGTGCACATTGGAAGGAATGTCAATAAGTTTAGGGTTATTTGCAGTCAAGGCACAAGGCTTGGTGGCGACAACGTGCACATAGTTTTCAACAACACACACGAAAATGAAAACAGTGACGAGCAGCAGTGAGGAGATAAAAAAAGATGTAAGCAGGTTGCCAGAGTGGCTTTTTGGTTTCTTTTCTTGTGCATCTCAGCCACTAGCTCCCCATGTAATATAATGTAGTCATTCAACTTTACAATTTGTAATGTTGCAATATGTACTTGAATAATGATGGCAGGTTCCTTTACTTGAAAGCTAAGATTTGATTATCATAATTGGTTTTGTTGACGGAGTTTGTGGTTTACTGTGTGATTATTAGACACCTTACAGATGTCGATCTACCTTAAAGTTTGCTTTGATTGTTCAGCGTTTGCACTATCATTACATACACTTTGAGACATTTTATTTAAGTTTGAGTCTCTTTAGCACATTTATTTTATAAAAAGAGATGTTTTTTTTTTTTTTACTAATAAAACTATTTGCCTTACATACATAACATAATATCTCTATTTAAATAAATTGGTCAAATGAATAAAAATCCTAATATATCTAAATAGATTGTTAAAAAAATATTCAATTATTATCGATATCGAATGATATTAAATATTATATCGTGATATGTTTTTTTCCTGTATCCCACAACCCTAGGTGTCGTTTAATAGTTTTAGAACAACTTTGAAAAAAGGTTTTGATTTAATTCAAATGTTGACTACTGCATATACAATTTTGAAGAAAAATGAAAGCATGGCAGAATGTTACTCCTTTCATTTGCTTTGACAATTGTTACTGCTTTTTATGCTTTGTATACATAAAAAAGCTAAATTAATTATTTACCAGAGCTGATAACATATTAGGCAATGCAGATGCATGAATGAAAACAATATTTAGAAGGGCGATGCAAAGTGAGCTGTGCGTTTGCTGGAAACATGCAGGATTTGCTTCAATCGCATCTTCTATTCAAGCTAGGGCTGCACAATTCTGGCTAAAATGAGAAATCGCAATTTTTTTTTTTGCTTAAAATCAAGATCACGATTTTTTCATAATTCTGTAGATGTAATATAAGGTTTATATGATTAGAGTATTATTATTGTTATTTCTCAAATATATGGTAAAACAACAATAATAATATTAATATTAGGCCTATGTATAGGTCTACTATTGATTAAAAATTAAATTTTGTATAGATTTGGAATGGTGGACTTGAACAGACTTCAAAAATGTCCTGTTTGTTAACTCACTGTAGTGATGACATCAGAATGCAACTCTTCATAATTCTGAAGTTGAATTATTACGTTTGGAGCATATGCTTGTCATTTGTCGTTATCAGGTTCCCTATTGTATTTTATTTAACATTATAAGGTTAAAGTAGTTTTATTGACCCAGTAAACATTTATTTTCATACACAACACTATGTGTTCGCTATGAAAGAACTGGTGATAAACTGTTCGCAGTCAAAACTTTAAAATGCGATATGATAATTTAAATTATGTGCGCACTTTCAGTTTCACTTCATCTGCCGAGTGCGCTCATGTCATGGCTGCAGTCACTTTGAGAAAAAAACAAAACAAAAACATAGGCCTACATGCAAATCATACTTCCAGTGCGGCTCCCAAATATCGCTGTTCAACAAACTGAACGTTATTTACAACTTTATTACCTGTTATTTACAGCCTACGCAGGTCTTGTTACAAAAGAAGGCATCATTAGTGGGCACACTCACATCCTCTTGGTAGTAAACAAATAGCTTGCTGTCAGATCCTGTGTGACTTTGCGGTCGCAAATACATGATTACATTAAGACCGAAATTACATTTTTGGGTAAATTAAACATTATAAATACAATATGTGACACTTTTAACACCATTTGGAGGTGTCCACGTTGCTGTGAATACTTGTGCAACAGCCTTTACACTTCTCTCCTTACCTTAAAAAAAATTGTCTGAATCGTAGAAAAGCTGAATTAAGATCGCTTGTAGAGTCGAATCGAGATCATAATCTTTTTTCGATTGATTGTGCAGCCCTAATTCAAGCTACATAAATGATTGAACTCGAGCAGCAAACACAAGTTGAGGTGAAAAATCCTCCTCAGAGTAATGTGTGACGCAATGATTTGCGTTTGGTGTGATCCCCGCATTATTCTTATTTCTTGCACCTAACTCTGATGCTAATATGCAGAGGTGCATTGCAGATTGATGCAAGTCATGTGAAAGAGCCAGAAAGAACAAGTAGGAGGAACAATGCAGGCATTGTTTAATTTCAAACGTAAAGCTGTGGGCAGCTGTTTGACATAAAAACAGGTGGCACAGACAGCGCAGACATCACAATGGCAGTAAATCCAAACACCTCTCCCTTATATCAGCTACAGACTGGATCTAAATGACAACACAATGTTATAGCAATTGTTTATGGCTGAAAGCGTAATGCATATCCGCTTTTAATGTATTAACATTCAGGATGGTGTCCTGCAGTCGATTTGGTAGCTTATTTTCTTGCGACAGTAATAAAATAGCCCTTGGTCAGTTTCTGCAGCTTCAGGCCACGGAATAAACAACGATAAATAAATAATAACACGCAGGGATGATTTATGACTCTCCTTTAAAACATTCACTGGATGAGACTAAATGCTGTATTGATGTGCAGGTTAGGCGCTTTGAACCATCGAAATGATTCAAAAATGCATTCTCTCAGATCTCTTCTCCTTGGACAGCATGAATTATAGTAGCCATACATTCACTACTGATGGACCAAAACTTGCAAAAAGCCTTTCACGCAAATGTGATTGATTTTGAGCAAAAGGGCATTTGTAGAGGCAAGAATTTTCTGAGAACATGCTGGGGCTCAAATTCTTTATGTTCCACAGCTTTATTATTTTTGTGAAAAGAGACATTTTTCTTTTCCAGGCTGATGTAGGGCCTACATCCCACCCAAACAGAGGGTCACATTAAGCTACGTTCCCTATGGACATCTTTCATCAGTGCTACACCCTTTGCAGGAGAGCTGCTCAGTCATACTTCGCTCGAGTCTGGCTGCAATCCGACTTCATACGCAACTGTTAGCGAGAAGTCTTAGTAATGACTTTTAAATGGCCATGTCAATGCAATCCCACTTAAAACAAAAACGTCACAGCCCGAATCTTCAGATCAGTTGTTTGGCTCCAAGACGACCTTCATTAATCTCCATTACCAGGATGGCAAGAACTACCAAGGGGATCCTTCTTATGTTGCCATGTAGCTCTTCTTACTATAAGATCACCTTCTTGTCAGAGCAAAAAAACCAAGCCGTGACTACAAATGATTTCGCTGTCGCCATTTCACGTCACTCACACAGTACGGGGTGTCATTTAGGGAAGAAAAACTCCCAGGTTTCCAGCTGTCAGTGTGACCGTGGGCTCCTATCAATCTAGATGCGGTTACATAGTCTTCTTGCGGTGGGGGTTGAAACGAGAAGAAGAGAAGGAGGGTGGTGGAAAGAGGGGGAGACGGAAGGTTCTGTAAGGCTTAGAGCATGTCTGCGGGTCTCGAGGTTGCCTATTCGGCCTTATCAGCTAAGGCCTCTTACTGGATGGAGCGGCAAAATCAATTTTCCCCTTCCAGACTGGAGAGGCCCTGGCCCGTCTGCCGCGGGAAACAGAAAAGAAGTCAAGAAGAAAGGTTGAGAGATTCTTCCTCCATTAGAAGACTGTAGAAGAGCATACTCATCATTGCATTGTGGGAGTTGCTCGCTTTCGTCTTTCTGGCAATTCCTTACAGCTCATACATTTATGGACATTTTAAAACTGCTTTCACAACTCTGCAAATGCCTACACCCCTCACCCTCCTCCTCTTCTGAATCAATTCCCACCCATCATGCATCAAGCCCTCGGGTTGAAAAGCGTTGGTTTCGGTGTAGATAAGCAAACAGACGGGGCTAGGTGGAGGGGGCTCAGCTGGTGCAGAGCGCAAAGACGGTGAGTTCGACCGAGGGGAAGCTGCACAGGTCAATATGGCTTCCAATAAACCCCAGGGTGCACCAGCAACTCCTCCAGAAGATCTGCAAAGTAAGCTTTAGCAGTTCAGCCTCTTCACGACAATGATCTATGATCCAAGTTGCCGAACTGTGAGTTTCTTCTCCTCTCGCCTTGGTGGGGATATGATCATCTCGAATTCAGACCATCGATGCAGTATTGATGCAATTTGTTTGTACTTGTTTATGGTGCAAAATAAAGCAAACAAAAAAAGCCCTGCATACATTAATATGATATCGTAACAGCTCTAAAAGAGAAAACAAAGGACTTTGAGTCAGCAAAACTGGCTTTCTTTTTTCAGCACAGAGCCTATGGACTCCGTCCCAAGTTCCCTCATCTCTCCTCCATCTTCATTCGTTCATTTATCAGATAGATGAAGAGAAAGGAAGAATTTAAGGGATCACTGCTCAGGTTACTGCCATTAAGCAGCAATGTAATTCTGTCCATGTCGCCACAGACCCCATCACTCACGGCAGCCTCTGATGAGGAAAGAAGCATACTTTACTATTAAAACGTGATCTCTGTTCAGTTTGGCCATTAATTCGGAGGCCATATATTACAGTCCTGATGAAGTTGCGAAAGCATGAGCATGCTTTTCTCCTGCCAATACCGTTTCCCTGCATGAAATCAATTGGAACCCGTGGCTGGATAATATAAAACACGAGGCGTCCCACAGGAACGGCGGAGCGCAGGTCTGCGGGAGACGTTCTGCATTCTAAGTGGCCTCATTACATGATCACTTCTGATTCAGGATCAACGTGCAGTTATGTACTAACCCTGATTAGAGGGCTAATGAAGGAAGGAGGAAAGCAGCTTTTTGTACTAAGTGAGCAGAGCAAAGGGTTTGACGGTTGGCACCGAGCCAGATAAACAGCGGCGGCCCTAGTCGGAAAGGTTTCATTGCATTCTTTTGTTCGATGTTCAACAACTTGGGACATCAATGCGCATTTCCTGTGATCGCACTTTGGGAAAGTCAATGGGGATTAACTGAGTCTGGTCCCCTTCCCCTCAGCTAGATTATGTGTGAACAGATTCCTTGTCTTGACTTTTTACAGTAAACGTAGTTTAATGATGACGTTTAGAACAAATCTTATGTTTATGCTCTGAAGTTTGTTATTTTGTCTATTTATAGTTTTTTTTTTGCAATAAAGCTGTATTCCTTAAAGACTTTTTCTAAATTGCTTTACTGCATACATTTAGTAATTTAATGATGCATATAAAGTGCAAAAAAATTACTGCCTACCTGATAGTCTAGTATACTGAAGCCAAGACCTCGCTCTGCTTTCTCTAGTTCTAACACTTGCACATTTGGAGACCATAGTGCTAGTTCTCCTTCATCCTCCTCCTCTTCCTCTTCGTCGTCATCATCATTCTCCTGGTCCATCTGCTCTTTCTCAGGGCTGATTGGCTCTAGGGGCTCTCCTTCATCGTCAACCTCCCGCTCTACTGCCGAAGCCTGACGGGCCTGAAAAGAAATGTACAAATCATGGTGAGCAAGGAGTGGCTCTAAATTGGTGGGTTGTGGCCCAAAAATGGGTCTATTATGATGGGGTCACTTAATCAATCAATCAGACACAGTTGGGAGTAAGGCGTTTCACAGTAACCCATTACTGTATTCTAATTACATTTCTGAGGAATGCAGTAATGTAACGAATTACATTTTAAATTTGTGTAATTCGATTACAGTCACTTAAGTCAAGTTAATTGCGTCAAGTAATTGCGTTACTTACTGTACATTACAATGATAGTTTTTAGAAGGAAAAAAATACTTCTTTTAAATCACGTCTTCCACTGAAACGTCAGTTAATAAGCATGAGCTGAAATAGCTGCTGTCGAAAGTGGTCGCTTCTTTAAGTGGAAATACAGACATTACTTTGATTTCACTAGCTACGTTTCTATCAACCTATTTTTATGCACATTTTGGATATGCACATAAAAAAATATTGAAAAAATAAAAAACTAAAAATTTTTTTAAATGTGCATAAAATATTATATCAATAAATACCT
Source organism: Danio rerio (assembly GCF_052040795.2). NCBI lineage: Eukaryota > Metazoa > Chordata > Actinopteri > Cypriniformes > Danionidae > Danio > Danio rerio. The sequence continues at coordinate 17,227,805 of NC_141042.1, forward strand.
CCAGAATTGTCAACAGCATCTGTGCTCTGCGTCTTATGGCTTCAAATGCCACCAGGTATTTATTGCATGTCGGCATCAACTTCTAAGGCACAAGTCGTTTATTAAATAAGGAAAAGATTGACGCAGCTTCTCCTACCACAGAAAATTCTGTTCTTACTGTTGTTATTTCGTCACCTTAGAATAATAAGGTTCTATCTGACATTTTTGTCAAAATTGAGTTAGACATATTCTTATTAAATGACAACCTATTTTCACTATGTGATGTTATTTACATTTTAAGTTGTTTACATTTTAAGACTTTTTATTGAAAAAAACTAAGTTACACAAATACGGTTTGCTATGAAATGCAAAAACTTTGAAGCTTAATATCTCAAAATTTGCCACCAGTTAATCAAGAAGTGACGACTTTCTTGTTAACCAACAGTGAACACACATATAGGACAAATCTATGTCATGTTACATTTCATGTAATTGAACATATTGAAGTAAAAAATAAAAATATGTTAGACTTAAAACCTGAAGCAACACCATCATAAACACTATAACTGTCAATATAATAGTAATTTTATATTAGAAAACATGAACAAACCTGAAACTCTTCCCTAATGCTGTCGCGTAGACTTGTATCTCTGGCCAACATGGAGAGGTTATGCTCAATCTGTGGAATAATTACTAAATGAGAATGTATTGTTTTGTAGTACTCTTTAAAGTATCAGCCAATACTTGTCGAAGCCAGCTTTTACTCATTACTCCTCGGTTACCTGCTCCTGTAAGCTGGATGAGTGCCAGTCTTCAGATTCAGGGTGATATTCGTTGTCCTCTTTAGCAAGTCGTCTGCAGCAAACCAAAGTAAATGGAGTAGGAACTTCTCTAAGGAAAGCTACAGACTCTCGTCTAGACTTCCCATACAGCTGCACACCATTCACCTGCAAAATTAAAATTCAGAATTGTTTGATAGAAAATTATGCAAAAACTCAGAATATGGATTTTCTCAATAGCTACGTTTCCATCCACCTATTATTTTGCACATTTTGGACATGCGCATTTAGTGCTTATTAGGCAAGTAACTATATTCCATAGTCTCTGTGGCATCTAATGACCATTTTTGATTGGCATTTCCAGGAGCGGTCAAGCCTGGAGCTGCTATGGTGAGTGGGGGCGGCACTGTGCCATCTGCCCAAATCAAGGGGAAGCCATGGTCATCACATAACCCTTTCCCATACACACACACACACACACACATCATCATCATCATCATGCATCATTAGGCTTTTAAGCATCAAATGAGGCCAAAAGGAGTACATAAGAATATTGGTTATATTGAAAGGTGGGAAAGCTTAAAAGGTTTTTTTTAACAAATATATTGGCCCCAGGACCGAGCCTTGAGGTACACCACATCTCCCTATAATCCACAACCCCTGCAGCGCTGCAAATCTCTCCTGCTTTACCCACCCACACTCCTGCCAACAGCAACAGGCTGAAGGCACAGCGGCCCTCGGCCACCAGACCAGGTGGGAGGGGGAAGTTTCGAAGGAAGGGGGCAGGAAGCAAGGCCAGTGGGGAGGTTAGGGCAGGGGACAGTCATGCAGATGGCCTCGGTCAGACTCAGGAGCCCTCCTGCCAGAACATCTATGAGCCAGCAGCAGCAGCAGCAGCAAGCCTTCCTGGAGGCTTGGTGCTGGCAGGATGCAAAGGTCAGTGTTATTAAAGCCACCGAGAAGAGGCTCACCAAAGCAAGCCAAGAGCAAAACTGCAGGCTGGCCAAACCCTAGGAGCCCACCAAAACCATAATGCCAAAGAGAGAGGGTGTAGAGAGGACTCATGTGGGCAATATAGATGCTGGTTAATGCTCTTTAAAATGACTTTACCTCCAGAAGTTCATCCTCTGGTCGAAGAAGTCCATGTTTTGCCACCGGGCCCTCAGGAGCCACCGTGGAAATGTAGTGGTGTCCATCAAAGGAGTCTAATTCCACACCCAAACGCATTGTGTGTATTGGGAGAAGCTGTAGACATTATTTCATACTTCGATTAGAAACAATTGTAATTTTTTCTCTAAAAGATCAATCAATGTTTATAATATAAATAGCCAAGACTTAATATTAGCCTTTTCCTACTTAATATAAATTACTAAAAGCAAGATGGCAGCTCCAGTAGATCTTTTTGTCATCATGCATACAAACTGTCCAAGGTTATGAACTGATTAACTGCAACAAAGTGATTCACAAAAGTTAACTGAACTTATCAACTTGTGGGGAGCATCTTAATGCTATTATACTTGCAAGTTGTGAGATGAAGCAGGACTGCATGCGACCAGATCACCTCTACATACTATCAATATTTGATGGATTACCCAGCCCTACTACGGAGATGAATGAACGAATGAATGAATCATGAATTGTGACAGCTGTTTCCATGTTACCTTGGAGTACTTCTGCAGCTCAATATCATCTTCTATGACCGGGTCAAGCTGTACAATCTACAAAACAAAAAAAACAAAAAAAAAATGTATCTTAATTGTTTTATTTACTATATAATTTATTTATATTTATCTCAATCACAGTTGTGACCTGAACGGGGTCATTACACTCCTATTATGGTAAATAAACCCAAACAACAAAGTGTCAGCACATGAACCCAAATTCAACAGGAGTCAACTGAGGCAATCTACAGCCAGATTTAGCTGGTCGATCGAACATCTCTTATCACAGTATGCGTAAGTGCTGGCTGTTCTTGCTGATGTGCAGTTTGCTTCATGTTTAATTGAGAGCCGCACTTAGCATCTGTTAACATTACTTCCTCTTCGTTTTTGCTTACCATAACATCGTAATGTGGACCAAGAGCCTGCTCCCATTTAGCGCGAAGCTCCATCTCCGTCAGCGAGGCCGGCTCTTGCACTACAACACACACACAATAATGAGAGCAGCGTTTAAAGTCAATTACCGCCATTTGGGTGCCCACTGTCCATGACAGAGTGAGTGGAAACGTATGACATTAATGTCAGGTGCCGCATACTAGCATGGGATTGATGTCAAGCTGACGGATGAATATAATCAGAGGGCTGAGAGTGAGCTGAGGGCAAGAGTTGAGAGAGGAGTCAGTAGTGATCCTGCAGAAAACGACAACGGGACGCCTGGGAACAGTATCGGCTGGAAGCCCAAAGGGCAATGGAGGCAAATAAATGGGTGGAACAGCTTTTATGGGCACTTTTGACCCTTAACTATGATATGGAGTGAGTATAGAGGGGGTTTTAGACAAAATGGGATCTGGATAGTAAAAGAAATAAGTTTTTTTCTGTAACCTAAGCTATAACTTAACAGAATATGGTAGGGTTTTTGGTGAGACAGTGAGACCCATTACATATTTGGACATCGAATGTCAGCAAAAATCCTTAAATGGTTGACTTGAACCTGTTGATCTTTTTTTTTTTTTTGGCTGATATTCTATTTCTCAAGATAAAACATTGATCTAAAAAAAAAGACAATAAACCTAAATCTATAATCAAACATATTACAGCAATCAAAATATTATAAAATAATAATAAATCAAGCATATTATTGGTTATACTAATACATGAAACCTCTTCAAAATAACGCACTGGCCCCAAGACAAAGAGCTATTCAATGTATAAAATAAACCTGGCACCACCTGCCAAAAGTCTTGTCGTCGATCCTAGTTGTAAGAGCAAAAAATAACTTGACTTCTAGTTGATCAGTTGGAAAAGTGGCAGAAGGTAGATTTTTTTAAATGAATCATTTGTTAAACTGCATCCCAATAATCACAAATACTGCAGAAGACCAATTGGGACACACATGGACCCAAATTCTTACAGAAATCAGTCAAGTTTGGTGAAGGAAAAATTATGGTTTGGGGTCACATTCAGAATGGGGGCTTGCAGAGTGGATGGCAACATCAACAGCCCGAGAGGTATCAAGACAATTGGCTGCCAATTACATAAACCACAGGACAGGGCAAATTCTCAGCAGGATAGCGCTCCTTTTCATACTTCAGCCTCCACATTAAAGTTCCTGAAAGCAAGGAAGGTCAAGGTGCTCAAGGATTGGCCAGCCCAGTCACCAGGGAACATTATTGAGAATCTAAGGAGAAAGATAAAGGATGAGGCATTGAAGATGAAACCAAAGAATCCTGATGAACTCAGAGAGTCCTGCAAGAACGCTTTATTTGCCATTCCAGATGGCTTTATTGCAGATATGTATGGATGTAGTCCTCCAAGCTCATCACTTTAGTCTAAGCAAAGTCAGACCTTACTGTCCTATTTAAATATTTAAATCAAGGCATTATCATATTTCAATTTGGTAAAAATAAGTGTAATGTAGAGGCCCTTGTCTTTCATATAAGCCACTTCTGATACTAAATGATCAACTGGAATGTGACTTAACTTACACCTATAGTTTAATTACTTGCTACACCTAAAATATATGTTTAAACTTATAACTGGCAACTAATAAATTGTTTAAATAACTGTTTTAGTGTTACAAGTTGAAGTGTTTTATTTTAAGTTGATCCAATGGTTTACTTTTACAGTGTTCCAAAGTTTAAAAATATTTTATTCAATATTGTTTAAAGATTTTATAATGTTTTGAAAACAATTTATGCTCGCTGCTTATTTGATCAAAAACACAATGAAAAAAACCCTGCATATAATAATCTAAAAAAACAAAAAACAAAAAAAAACACTAATTTCACCAAAAACTAATTGTCCTTTTACTGACCGCTTCCACACCAGGCAGAAAATAACTGAACATTTTCAAGCATTTTAAACCCTTTTGTGGACTTCTATGCTAAAGCACGTTATGGTAAAAAGTAAAGTCAAATAGTGAGTGAGAGCGAGGGATGTAGACCTGATTAAATTAGCATTTCCAACGCCTCACTCGCAACACCATTCATCACAAACGTTTGCCTACATTAATACAGCAATGCATCGCCTCAACACGTGGGACGTCAACCCCCAGCCAACATCTGCAGTCCAGGTGCGGCACAATGGAAAATATGGAGAACAGGGGAAATGTTGATCACGGCAATGGCTTGTTATGTTTATGTATCAGGAAAAACTCTGCTGACACCGAGAACAAATGTCCACCCCCTATCCAAATGTCACTCAACATTTAATGGAGGGCATCATATGGGAAAAGTTACTACAGACCCACAAAAGTTGAGTGACTGACGCTTTACATAGTTCTTCCTGTGGTTTTTAACGGCTTTGGGCATTTCTGGAGCAATGGTTGACTATAATTATACCAACGTGGACTGACTGTCACCGAGTCTCTGATTGAGCGCTCTCGATGTCAGATTTTGCATTGATTTTAATGGGCTGAAAACTGTTGGTGTGACAGATCTTGGAAAACATGCAGAAAACCCAGCAGCAACTAGTCTGTGCATTCAACTATAATTTTTTTTAAAAACGCACTGTTTCTAGACACTTAAATTTGTGTCACAAAAGAAATCATAAACTACCTGACAAAAGTCTTGTCACCTATCCAAGTTTTAGGAACAAAAAATAAAAACTTGACTTCTGGTTGATCATTTGAAAACAGATGTGGCTTATAAAAGATAAAAAGCCTCTAGATTACGCTTATTTTACAAAAAATAAATAAATATGATGATGCCCTGATTTTTAATTATTTTATTAGGACAGTAATGTCTGACTTTGCTTAGACAAAAGTCTTGTCTCTTAACAAAAATGGTCTACAGTATAGAATATAAAGGCATAGTGCAGTGGAAAATTAATCACTATTGTGTATGACTCCAATGAGCTACTAATTGTAACCTCTAACCATGATTTTCTTTCACCAAACTTGACTGATTTACTGTCCAATGACAGAACTTGGGGAAAGAAACAATGCAACTTTGATCCACGTTCTTATAATAATGGGCTGAAACACATCTGTTTCTAGCGCTTGTCAAATTTTACGTGACACAAAATAAATTTTAATGGCACTTCCAGGGTTGTTATCTATAAAATTGACGGGTGAAATTTAGCAAAACCACTCAAGTTTGCGCTTATCGAATGTCACGTCAATGTACCAAAACAGCCGAGCATTATCCATGAAGAAAAAGATTTCAACATCTACACGCTCACATGGCAATATAATTTCTTAAGACCGCAGGGAAAAAGGAGTCGGGAGGTGAAAGCATGATTAAAGCGCTGTGTGTTTTGACTTGAGGGCGGCTATCATTTTACACGTGCTGCTATTCCAGCTTTGGGAAATGAGTCCCTGACAACCAATCATTGTTATCCCGGGCATGTATTGGCCCAGCGCAACAGAACGCTTTATTTCGGAGTTTGGCAGGTACCGGGTCTTGTCCGGATTAATTAGGGCAGAATGTAACCAGAGCTCGGGGCTGCTTCGGCTTCAGCCAAGGCCTTCTCTTCCGCTTCCAGTTCGCCTATCTGCATATTTATATCTGCCGGCTAACATGACTGAAACAAAGCCTGCTAAGCTCGTGTAGAAGTTGGCCTGACTGTGACCTCCATCCAGAGGGGTGAATCGGATTCCTCAGTTTTCGGCTCAAAGTATACTTTTGTTTTTTTGCATAAGCTGACCGAGCTCCACTGTCAAGGTATCATGATTTTTATAACTGGGCATACTCTTTGTAAGCTTCTACACGTGCCTAACAAGTTTTCTGTTTTAATTAGTTTGACCAGAGCAAGCGTTGCAACCATGTGGACATTTATTCCAGGTGTGCAACACGTGTGCTTAAAAGTGAAGCCAAAAATGTTGATCGCCCCCTGGTGGCTGGCCGCAGTATGTTATAAACCCCGCTCTTTTGATTGTAAACAAATAAGACAAGAGCCAAACATGAAATTAAATATCACTTAATAAATTCAAGTCATGTTCTGTCTTTTTTATTTACTTTGATGCTGTCTGTATTGTCTGTACAGGGTTGCCAATGTTTGGTTTTAGCTTAAAGTGAGAATTTATGCCCCAACCCATTACATATTTTTTTTCTGCATGCATGTTTACAACTAGGATTCATACCAGGAGCTGAAAGGCGAGTAGTGCATCAGTATAAAGTAGGAACGGTGCGAATAGTACGCGGGTGTGTTTTCTGCGTGCATGCGTCAGTTTGTTTTTGATTAAACCAACGCTGGTGAAAGCAATGTAGTTTAGTTGCACATAGAGAATAACGTCTTTATATAATGAACATTGTCTTTAAAAATCGTCTTTATTATAACGAAAAAAATATTTCGTGGGGATGATTTAGGGGATGAGCATGAGAATACTGTCAATTGTGTGACCCTCATGCCGAAAATATTACCATATTTTAACTAAAACTCACAGAAGATAAAAATAGTATTATTTTTTCATAGGATTGGTGTGTTTATGTTAAGACTAACAAAACAGCCATAGCGTCAGCTGCAGCAGATTGATTTTATAGCACCAGGTTATACTTTGACACCTTTACAGCAATTAAATACAGGTCACAACTGAATATTGAGAGGCGGTCTCCAAAATTAAACCAAGAATAGACTTGTGCTGAAAACATTGTGTCCAGCAGTCTCTTTAGCCGAGGTTAAATTTAAATTAAACTAATTAATAAATGACAAAAAAAAAAAATTATACAGTTGTTAGACTGTTGCACTTTTTTGTGTTGTCAATATGCTCGTGTTTATATAGGCCTATTGTTGTGTGTGCAACAATTCTTTCTTTATAACCACCTCAGAGGAAATTCAGGTGTCGCGAGTCACTGGTATTGTTATTATGTTATGGCTGAAAAGTTTGGGAACCCCTGTTCTAAGGTATCGTTTCTAATTTCTATAATCATCCTGCCATTTTGTCATTTCTTTATTAAATGCTTGAGCTTTTTAAACAGTATGAATTCTGATTAATCAAAATATTTAATCGTGATATCGTTCCTCCATGCTATATGTTATCATTTAAGGGCACATTGTCAGCTAAACAAAGTATTTCTTTAACCTCCTAGGGCTTAGTGGCAACATACATGGACAGCACATTTTAGCTCTTAAGTGGCCATTTAAAATACTTTGAATGTTTTATATTTTGTTATAGACCTGCAGTGTCATCCTGCAACTGTTTTGCAGCATATGAAATGTCCCAAACACTATTTTTAACTGTCCAAAATGGGAGAAAAATGTTGTTTTAATTCTCTGATACATGTTCAAAAAATATACATGAAATTTATCCATTAAAAGACAGTCAGGAAAAAAGTATTTCATATAAATTCGGACCACAACTTCACATACATGCACATCATTTTTCTCTAAAAGTAGATCATATCAAAAGATCATACTTAGGTTTTATTCTAATTAGGTTCCAATAAGCCCAAGTACCAAAGAGAAATAAAAAAACATGTAAAAAACAGACTGGGCTTTAAGAGGTTAAACTGGAAAAATGTGTATGCACCAACTATAGGATGTTTGCTGAAAGACATGGTTACAAACATGACAATGGAAAACAAACCTTATATATTAAGAGATTTGTTAATAGAGAGAGGTCACAGATACTCTATTGATGTAAAATACTGAGAAGTTTTGTTTTCTTTTTCTTTCTTTCTCTCTTTCTCTTTCTTATGTTTGTTTTAAATGTTGTTTTTACTTCTGTATTATCTGAAGTGTAAAGTTAAAATGCAATAAAAGATATAAAAAAGGCATATAATTAAATTTTTTTTCCATCCAAATATCCAAAAACTACTAGAAAAGTTAGATATATTTTGCTGACATATGTTTTAAAGAGAGTTTAAATCCAGAGAAATAAGCTGTTTTAATTAGTGTCAAAGACCGTACATGACTCACCTGTGATTTATGGATTGGTTTAATAGAAACAATTTAATTTTTGTACTTTATTATGTTGTTTTTGTGTCTGTCATTGCTTCAGCGCTCTCATTTTACTTTTACAATAACTTTTAGTCTTACTCTGCATCATACTACGATGGTAAGCGTCCTATAGAATGCAATGAAAACCACAACTTCCATGATGCCACACTAATACTGCATCATCAAAATATCAAAATATGCCTTTGTTTGTTGTGAATATGCGCCCTCTTGTGGTGAAATGACATACTGTTCCTTTTAAGCTACGATGTAAAACAACTGCAAAGCATATTTTTATGAATTGCTATAGCTAATCGCCCTTGGTATAAATCTTTAATCAAACCAGCAATGGAACGGAATCAAAGTGTCATTTCTCACATGGGCACTGAGGCTCAACATCAGAGCCAATCAAAAGAAAGTGTCTTACGGAAGTGAAGCCACCGCTGTGAGTCTCATATCATTTGATGTCTGTGATTCCGCCCCCTGTTGTCGAGCACCTGTATGTGCGTGAACAGATGGGTTTGCATGGTGTATGAACTCACTGTTGGCCTGCAGCTGCTGTTTGATCCCACTCAGAGCAGGGTCTATAGACTCCACCACAGATCCCCTCTGATCCGCTCGAGCCTTCATCTCAGACGATCTCTTCAGAGACACACGCGACGACTCTCTCTGGACTGAACACACACACACACACACACAACACACACACACTTCATTAAACCAAATAACTAAGCAAAATTTAAACAATTGTATTGTGTCATCTGAAACGAATACAAACATATTTTGGAAATTTGGAAGACATGTCCTAAAACATGATGTTGTGCACTAATTTGAAGTGCTTATTTTATCCACTCTGGGTAGTAGCATCTGCTAAATGAATAAATGTGAATCAAACACATAACTATACTTAATTTTAATTCATGTTTATATTCATTTTTAGACAACACAATGGCACTTTAACTTCAGAAAAAATTTCAGCGATAACTTCAGAGTTAAAAATCAATAAACGCTACAACAACCCTGATTTTCAAAAATCACAACAAATAATTTGTTATTCTGAGCAGCTATTTTATGAAAATAAATAAAATAAAAATAAATAAATTAATATTAATAAAATATTAAAAAAAATTAAATAAAATAATAAATTAAACTAAAATAGTAATAATTAAAAATAAATAAATAAAAAATAGGTTTGAATTGTATTAAAATGTAATAAGTGTCGGGGTTACTTTAAATGTATTATACATGAGCAATATCATACTTGTAGCAGTGCGATGTGGCTGTACATCAGCACTGGTGGGAGATATGCGTTGGCTCGAGGCCACAGGCCCAGTGCCTTAGTGCCCCCAACCAGTGCCGATATAAAGCTATATCGCACTGCTACAAGCATGAATTTGTGTTTATACAAGAGTTTGACGGCACAACTGGGTGTATAAAAAAAGAAAATCAAACATGGAAAGTCTTAAAAACCTTTTTGTATGAGGAACTACTTTCTTCCAACATTCATTCAGATCTACAGCTGATGTCAGAACACCAGAAACCGTCGCCAGTTCACAAACGTCACTTTAGAACTAGCATTTGAATGATTTACCTGCATTATGTAGAGCAGTTTATGAAAAGCATTCCAAATGAGGGGCCAGAGAGATATGACTTGCAATTTAAGTAATGACACAACAGCATATAAAAGCCCATATGCTGTATTTGTGCTTATAAAGACACCCACATTGAATTTTTCTACATTAAAACATTAATATGTTGTTTTTGAAACTACATAACATCAATGCATTGTACAATGTGGCTTTATTTTAAACAAGCATATGCAAATGTATGCACAAAATCAGTGTATTGCTTAAGTAGGCTTCTTCTACATTCATACACATTCATATGTTATGTTTTAAACTGCGTAACTATTAGAGATGCAACGATTATAGATTTTGATTGTATGATTATAATCTGAAGAATAATCATGGTTTCACAGTTATCACCATTATTATGCATTTAATAAATTTAAAACACTACTAGTTTAGAAGATCACAAGAAAACTGCTTGTATTTTAAAGTGTTGTTCATTGCTGCTCAGTAACTAAATACAGCACAAAATATTAATAAAAAACAAACAATAGTCCGTTTTTGTCTTTGGACTTTAAAATAAATTTAAAATATTTTGATTTAAATGAGTGATAATTTTACAATAAAAATAAATGATAGAACAATAAGTAAATAAATAAAAATAAGAATAAATAAAAAATCATATTTGTCTAAATGATAATTTAAGCTATATATTAGCTAGGAATTTAAATGAACTGTTGTTATTATCTGCGTTCATACATACACAATCATTATAATAATTTGTAATTATTCGTCTAACATATCTTTTGTTTACATTGCACTGAAAGCCATGCACAACTCCCATCACAACAGTGTGAGATAATTTCTACTGTGTGCACATGCAGGGCGCTAGTGCGTCAGCCCGCTTGCCAGCCGTGTGCACACTGCTCCCGATATGCGCACATCTTCACTGGAAATAATGTACTTGCGTGAGGAAAAGACGCAATATGTCAACAGCTTGCTACTATAGTTAATCCAATGTGCGTACGTATTGGCATAACTTTGTTTAGTTGTGGCAGCTTTTTTTCCCAGTGCAACAGAAATGCGGCATTGAGAAGCCTTTGATGAATAAAACCGGAGTTAATAGTGAAATCGGCTAATCATTGCATCTCTATTAACAATATCAGTGCATTGTACAAAAGGCCTTTTCTACAAACACATCCAAATGTTTTCGGCTGCTCACGCTACTCGCATAATCAGGTGACTCACTCTCTGAGCAGCCTTTAACTGCAGCTTGTGCTGTATTAAACAGACGCACGCCACTTCATAACTATAGTGACTGTTTTTCGACTGAACTAAATTTATTTTTGATGTCTCTGTCATACTATTTGTAGGGCCGGAACAAATTGCCTTGGAGGCCAGGTTCGGCCCGCAGGCAACCAATTGAATTGCCCTGATGTAGAGTATTTTCTATGTGATGACAAAACAGATGACATTGCTCCCTTTTTAAGAACTGGGTAAACTGCATGAAATGACATTAGTCTACAGAGATTTCCCAGTATTTCTCTGGAAAATGTAACCCCAAAAACGCCAAAACAAAGCAATCACTACTAGATTATATGGCATAAATACAGCAATATAAAATACAAAAGAAAGAGACCGACTTGTAATACAGAAGCGTAAAGAGGCTGTCTGAGTGCTGATATTACTTTAATATCTCATGGCTATCAGCCAATAAGATTCGAGATCCAGACAAAACTGTTGTCTAATTTTATATATTCCATATAATACAAGTTCTTTATTTATTTTTTTCCATAAAATACTTGTTCTTTAAATTCTTATTTAAAGCCTTTATTTGTCAAAATAAAATAAATGAAAATATATTAAAACTATGAAATCACGCATTATTTCAAACAAGAATAAGAAAAACAACAACAACAACAACAACAACAGCGTTAAAATTGGAATTAAGATTTTATTATTAAAATTAAATTATATATGAATATTTTATAAAACCTAACTCAAATCATGTGACTTTACCTTTATCAAGTGACTTCTCCATGGTTGTCCTCTTGGGCGAGATGATCTTCCTAACAAGAGTGAGGTGAACGACATCACCTGACTGCTTCATCACCTCCAGCACTTCCTGATTGTTGTATCCCTGGAGATTTACACCATCCAACTACAGACACACATACAAGCACACACAGCAATCAAAAGGGGACTCTGAAAACTAGAGGAATGATGCTAAAAACTTTGCTTTAAATCACAGGAATAAATATCATTTCAAACTTCATTTATTCTGAAAATCATTAAATCTGACAAATTATTAAACTGTATTAAAGGCCCAGTAAAATGAAATTAAAAGGTAAGATGTTAGTATTAGCATGTTAGTTTTAAGGATGTCTGTAACCTAGTGTGCTCCTAAACAGTGACAAAATTTGCATTTAGAAGATATAAAACTGATATAAACCTCTAATATGGTGCCACCAGACGTGTCTTGAGTGAATAAATCATGCAACGTGTGCATAAATAGACACGTAAACATTTTGAGTTTACTGGCTTCATTCGCACATCAAATTCACTTCACAATAGATGCGGATTAGCGTCATGGTAGGGGCTTCTGTCTGCCCGGTGACTCTAGCTTCATTGCTAAATGGCTAACATGGATTTTGAGAGAGTGGCTGTGCTTTATGTGCTTAAGGTAGTCTGAAAATCAGCGTATATTTGTTCGGCACTGTGTCGGAGTCCATTAGATCCATTCAGAGCAGCTCTGTGAGCTCATAAACTCCACCAGAAACTATACCTGGATGCAAGCTTTCAGTGGTGCTTCAGGCTTAATCCAACCTAGTTTGATGGGCTGTTGGTTGGTGTCGGTAACAGGATTTCCCCTCGGGAACTGAAGGAGCTACGCCATAATCATGCCCTTACTAAAGCTCCTGATTGGTGAATGCGACGCTAAAGTTCAGATTTTCCAACTCGAGCGAACCGCGTCATTTGGCATCTATTTGACTTAACATGTGAATCACTTGTGCTTGACATGTCTATCTGGTGTGAATGCACCATCAAGCTTGCAGTTTGTCACTTCCAACTAAATGGATCAATGTTTTCTTTCACCTCATACTTCAATTTTTTGATAAATCTTGACCAATCAAATGCTCTTTAGTGTCTGTAATGCTCTGCCCCCTTCAAAACACTTTACATTTGATGCACTTGAGCTCAACCATTTAATGTCAAGAGTGATTAAAAACATAACGCTATTGGTTTTTTTAAAGGGGAGGGGCTACTTAATGTCCCGCCCTCTCTTCGGGTTTCAGTTGAGGTTACGTCAAACATTGAATTAAAAACAAAAAAATGCACATGCAAAGCACTGCATTGGACCTTTAAATATGTTTTTAACATAAACAGCACAAAAATAGAACAAATTGCTAATATTGTCCAACTCTTAGCGACTCTTATTAAAGGATGAGATGGAAGAGTGATGGGGCTATAGAAGGTAGAGCTTCACTATAAAGTGATTAAGAACTCACACTTATGATCCTATCGTGGATTTGGATTTTGCCGGTTTGTTCTGCGATGCTGCCTGGAATCACGTTCTTCACATAGACCCCGACCGCGTCTGACACACAACAGAGAGCAGAGAAACCAGTAAATAATCAATAACACTGCACTGATGGAGGAAAACACCGCACTACCAGACTCTCACCCTCACTGGTCAAAGCGTTGTGGCCGATTATGGAGATGCCCAGACTCTGGCCTTCCTTCTTCAAGGCCACTTCATGGATTTCGAAGCCCTCCAAATTTGGCTGCGTGAATTTGAAAGAGAAGATGAGGTTTTAATGTTTCTAAACATACAACATTCCAATAAATTTACATGCAAGTACTGTAAATTTATACTTGTATATAAATATAATATAAAATACTTTATATATATATAATATATCTCACATACTTGTGTTTTGGGCCTATTTGAATTCAACATGCAATTTCATGAGCAAATTCCACCGTTATTTGATATGCTTTACAATGAAATAATATTTTTTAAATGTTGTAAAATGTCAAGTTTATTTTATATATAGTTGAAGTCAGAATTTTCAACACACACACACACACACACACACACACACACACACACACACACACGTATGTATGTATGTATGTATATACATACATACATACATACATTCATACATACATACATACATACATACATACATACATACATACATACGCTTGTGTGTGTGTGTGTGTGTGTGTGTATACACATCACATCAGTTTTATTTTCACCCTAAAACTCAATTAAATATAAGCAATGTTATACTTGACTACAGTGTATGTCAATACATTTTATTAATCGATTTTAATAAAAATTAAAGCAGGTAAAATAAAATACCAAAATATTGTATATTTAAATTATTATATAATTTCATTTGTTTTTATTATTATTATAATTATTATTATTATATTATTATTATTATTATTATTTTATATTATATATAATTTTTAATATAATATTATTTTCATAATTATTTTCTTGAATGTTACATGTATTTCCATAACCTGCAATAGTGATTTACAATGCTATAATTTATATAATTAAATGTGCAAAAAGTTAAATGTGCTTAAACCTATTGAAAATTATGTAGATGCAAAACTAAAATAAATATTTAAGAAAAATTATTAGAATTATTTTAACCAATGCATGGAAAATCAATACATAGAGTTTTTTTTGGGATACGTTTTTAAATATCCTCAATCTAATGAAAAGTTTGTTTGTTGTATTTATGGGTCGTGTAAGCGTACCGTTCTGCTGGCTCTGCGGGCTGGCACAGGTGGTGGAGGAGGCAGGGAGCTGACAGGGCCCATGGCAGGGGCCGGTGGAGGTGCAGGCTGTTTGGCCCCCAGTGGTTCTCGAGCGATCAGCATCCGCACATGAGCACCGCAGGCCTGCAGCACCTGCACCACCTGATCACTGGCCAGACCTCGAGTCATGGTGTCCCCGATGCGCAGGATGTGGTCACCTGTCCTCAGACGCCCGTCCTGCAGGTCAATGACACAAACCAGAGAGAAACTGAGGTCAGTGTGTTTGTGTGTGTCTTTGTGTGAGTGTGAGAATCATTCATTCATTTATTCATTCACTCATTCATTCCCATTTTGACGTATATCGGTCTGTCTTTCTATCTACATATCAACTAATCTATAGTATCAAACAAGTTTTTGCATGACTGTTTAATTGTGCTAAAAAAATAAAAAACATCCAGCAATAATGTTTATTTTGATACTAATACAAATATCCATAAACAATTGCATATTTGTATTTATTATAAATTTATTACAATGTAAGATAAAATAGAAATTTGCCTGCTTGACCATCCACCTGTTTCATGACCACGACCCTAGACTGCTTGTATACATCTGTTTGCTCCTTTATTAACTGTTGCTTGCCTGATCATTCTGTTTAATAAACCTGCGTTTGGATCCACACTTCCTTGTCAGTGTCGCCCTTCACATTACATAATCTCAATAAAATAAAATGCTACTTTTTTCACATTTAAAATTTCACACTGTAATCATTTAATAAATACTACTAATAATACATTCAATAATGTATATTCTTATACATTTGATTTAATTAACATAGTTTCTGTTTTGTTATTAATAAAACATTTTCCATAGTGATGCAACATTTTTGTACTATTATTTTAACCAAAAAAGATACTTAAACAAATACCATGCAAATTTGCACAATTAAATGTTTTAAATGTCAATTATTATTATACTTTAAAGCTAATTATTTTACATTTCAATTTAAATATTTTCAACATTTAAATACTTTTTTATTTTGTGTTAGTTTACTATTATTAATATAATTTAATAATTCATTTGAGTAAAAAAAAAAACTTTGCTAAAACATGGTTAAATATTTTTATTAAAAAGATTTATAAATTGTAAACTGAAACATGAACAACATTTACAATTATTTAATTTTTTTTACAACCATTTTCATTAAGCTATAACAGAACGCTACGTGGCAAATAATAACAACAACAACAATAATAATAATAATAACTAACTTACTTTATATCATTTTATTCATTTTCTTTTTGGCTTAGTCCTTTTATTGATCTGGGCTCACCACATAGAAGTGCCAAGTGACCCAACAGAGGCTCGAACCAGCAACCTTATTGCTGTGAGGCGATGTGAGTGCAACCCACTGTGCCACCACACAGCACATTTAAATGTTCTAAAAGTTAATTATTATTATACTTTAATGCTATTTATTTTATATATTTAATTTTTATATCATAATAATTTTTATATTTATTATTTGTGCTTACTATTATTTCTCTATTATTAATATCATTTTTATAAATACATTTGAGTAAATCAACTGGGCTAAAAACAGGATTAAATTTCATCTAAAAATTAAAAAAAAATGTAAACTGAAATATAAATAACATTTACAATTATTGAATTGTTAACCATTTAGTTTATAGTTTTATAATTAAAACAAACAAATGAAGAAAAACCCCACTATCCAATACATGACTCATTAACCTTTTACAATACATACAATATCTAGACTACCACCACGGCAGTGAACACGTTAACAATTGCGAGCGCATTAGAACTCATTTCCACCATCCCCTAAAGCCCAGTTTACCTCCCAGCCTCAAACTAAAGCCAAATCTCCCGTTTACAACCTAATTTGTCCCTATCATCCACAGGTGCAGAAGCCAGGAGTCTAGCATCCACAATAACCGTGTCACTCCTGCGTGGCCTTTCCTCATGGACAGCCCTTTTCCGGTCGGCTTGAGCTGAGAGACGGATTCTTTCTAGGACTCTGGCAGACAGGCCAAACGGACGGCCAGAGGAAAGAGGAGGACTAAAAGAGTGATTACACAAAGAGCGAAGAGGAGAACAGGCGTCTTTGTGGAGCGCGAGACATGAAAGGCGTTTGATACATCAAGTTGCGCAGGGGGAAAATCTCGGCAGCTTGTTCCTGCCACTGTGCCGGGGACAGCGGGGGTGCATTGAAGCCCGCCGCAGCCATTAAAGGTTGAAATGGGAAACGCCAGGGATAACAAAGCCCTGATTTTGACAGCTTTTTTGGAGCATAAGATCCACTGATGTGTGAAATGCAAGCAATGTGCCTTTTGAACAAGAAGGGGTTTGTTGCCTGAGCTCTGGACACTGGGTGGGAGCGAAGAGGAGGAGTGCGTGTGTGTGTGTGTGCGTGCGTGTGTGTGTGTGTGTCAGGGGTCTAAACCAGGACAGGTTGTTTTCCAGTCTCTGTCTCTCCTAGCAAAGCATGGAAGAGAATAAAGCTGATATATTTAGGTGAGGGGAGAACAATCCGATCTTCAAGATTCACATTTGCAGCAGACACATTCTTACAAACAAAACAAAACAGAAAAAACATTGTGGAATTATGAAGTGTGCTTCACACAGGTGAGTGGGCTTGACAAACCACCTGTATAAACACTTCTCTATTAAAATCGCAAAGTTCCTTTGCATAATTAGTAGGGTTGGGTACAGAAACCAGGAGTAACTGGACCGAATCAGCATATGACGAACCATCTTTAAACATTTAATTCTAAACAACTTGATGTCTGTCACACCGAAAGTGGCAAGAGCATCAAAATAAGGCAAGGCAAGTTTATTTATATAGCACATTTCATACACAGTGGAAATTCAAAGTGCTTTCCATAAACAAGAATAAAAAAGATAAGTATAAGAAAATAAAAACAAACAATAAATTATTAAAAACAGATAAAAACATTAAAATGTGCTAAAACAGGTTATAAAAGAATAAAGAAAAGAAAGACATAATAGTGCAATCTGTCGGATGTAACAGTGCTCATTCAGTAAAGGCGCAGCTAAACAGATGTGCTTTCAGTCTTGATTTGAATGTGCCCCATGTTGGAGCACATCTGATCATTTCTGGAAGCTGATTCCAGCAGTGAGGGGCGTAGTAGCTGAAAGCTGATTCACCCTGCTTTGACTGAACTCTTGGAATTTCTAGTTTATATGATCCTAAAGATCTGAGTGATCTGTTGGGCTTGTATTCAGTGAGCATATCTGTAATGTATTGAGCTTCTTGGGCATTTAGCGATTTATAGACCAGTAATAACACTTTAAAATCTGCTCTGAATGTAACTGGAAGCCAGTGTAAAGACCTGAGGACAGGTGTGATGTGCTCTGATTTTCTAGTTCTGGTCAGAATCCTGGCCGCAGCATTCTGGATGAGCTGTAACTGTCTGACTGTCTTTTTGGGAAGGCCAGTGAGAAGGCCGTTACAGTAATCCACCCTGCTGCTGATAAAAGCATGAACAAGTTTCTCTAAGTCTTCACTGGAAACAAAGCATCTAATTCTTGCAATGTTTTTGAGATAATAGTGTGCTGATTTACTGACTGCTTTGACATGACTATTGAAACTCAGATCTGACTCCAGCGTTGCACCAAGATTCTTGACCTTATTTTTTGTTGTTGAGCCAAGGTACGCATTGACCTTGAGAACCTTATACCTGTTCCCAAACGCAATGACTATGGTTTTCCATTTGTTTAACTGAAAAATGTTTTGGCACATCCAATTGTTAATTTCATCAATGCATTGGCACAGGGTGTCAATGGGGCTGTAGTCATTAGGCAGTAAGGCTAAGTAGATCTGAGTGTCATCAGCATAGCTGTGGTAGGAAATTTGGTTCTCTCATTATTTGGCTCAGAGGAAGTAGCTGCAAGTCATTCATTTTCAATGGGAGCTGGGGGCGACAAGCGTCGAGGAGCAGTACGGCACGTCTTCGCCGGTGTGGCCGTAGTGGATAGCTATGATGCATTTCAGTGGCAAGCAATCAGAGTGTAGAAGTCCACCGCTTGAGAGGAGTTCAGAGAACACGGTCACTGCGAACTTTGGTTCCAACCACATTTGTTCCCAAGATTTTGATTATTGCGGTGGCCAGATTTCCAATTATTTGCAATGTTTTCTTACAGGAACATACACTGAAAAAAGTTACTGGCGAGTTACTGATGTGCTTTAACGTAATGCATCTTTAAAAAAATTTTTTAAAAAAAAGCGGGAATCTCATGCAACAATAAAAACAGTATTGCTGAAACTCAGGAAATCCATATAGCAGTCGCTTAATAAAGAGAAGATTTAACTGCTTTCACAGCTGTCATTAAATCACAGAATGCTTATCTTTGGTCTCACAATAGCTTGATTATACATGCAATTTTGCATAGCTTATCAGTGTACAACGTAGTAAACGCTACCCCATTCACAAGTATGGAAATTTACTAGTAATTACAAAACCGGCTTTAAAATGGCAAAATGCACACACATTTGTGAATATTTTGCAAAGGAATTCAATATTATTGCAAGAAATGCAAAATTTCCTAGGGAGAACACCTTCAAAAGTATTTTTTCAACATCTGAAATTTGGTTCTAAAATTAACATCATTAATAGCTCAGTAAAATTATGCAAACACAAACCTTATCTGCAACGCTGCCTGGCACCACGGTTCTGACCACCATCCCTGTCGTCTTTCCACCGACAATCCCAAATCCCAGACCGGATCCATCATTCACCAGCTCGATCTCCTCCACGTGTCCCCACTGATCCTGCAAAAGACACACACGGGGGACCGTTTTCAATCCCTTGACTTGTCTTGTACATTTAGAGGTCAGCGAGCGTCAGCTATATTTTACTTTGAGCCACAAAACTGTCTACTTAAAGAATAAAGATCCATTCAATCACCTTTGATTGTCCAAATAGGGAGCGATTGACGACCCAAGACCCGTGACTACGGAGTGGTAATAGGCCAGGGAATGCTAATGAACAAGTTAACGGTGTGATCCTGCAGCGGCTGATCAATGTCCGGGTCAGGAAAGCCCACGAGAGTCTTTGTGATCTCACGTCAGCCACACTTTCTAATCGCCCAAGTCTCCTTGGGCTCATATAAATGACCCACAATCAGTACATTTCTGTTCTCTTATTACCTGGCCGTTATCTGCCGGGTGACTACCTCTGCAATTTTCTCACTATCTAATGAAACCCCTCCTCTGTCGTTCGCCTTGTCGCTCTTTCGAAACAAAGCTTTACACTAGTGCTCATCCCGCTGTGAGGAGAAAAGAACCATTTCGGAGATAAGAAGTCCCTTCCTGAGAGTGCAAAGAAACGCTTGAATCTTTTTTTTATTTCTTTTTTTAACAAGGCTTAGACTTGGGTCCAAATTCTACTCTATTTAGTTCAGTAAGGAGTAATTTTGAGGTAAGAAGAAAGAAAACAAAACTGATCCTATTTGCTTAAACATTTCTGGTCTTATTGTCAATGATGCACATTAGTAATGGGAAACAAAAAAAGTATCATTCATTAATATCAGATATTATGAAGCACTTTATATGATTTTAAATAAGTAAAAAAATTTTTTTTAATTTTTTTTAACACATTCATACACACACACACACACACACACACACACACACACACACACACACACACACACACACACACACACACACATATATATATATATATATATATATATATATATATATATATATATATATATAATTTATTTATTTGTTTAATTAAATAAATTAAGTAACAAAACAAAAACAACAAAAAAAAAGAAAAAGAACAATACGTATTTTTTATTTTAAAAAATCTTAATAAAAGCCAAACTAAAAAAAAACAAGTGGAAAAAAAATAATAAATAAAAAAGCACAACACAAAACCCAAAAACTAAATAAATAAATTAAATAATTAAAAAATTCAAAGAAAAAAAATGAAAGCAAAAAAAAGATTTCAAATAAAAATAAATAAATTGCAAATAATAAAAAAGAATAATAATAATTAAAAAAACAATGAAAAAAATTTGAAATAAGCATCATAAAATTACACTTTTTACAAAAACTAAGAATATTTCAGTTTTCACTACGATATAATAAATCTGTTCCTCAATTATATAATAATTAAAAAAAAAAAACTGTCTATTTATTCTTAAATAGGTTTCCCACTGCCAATCCAAACGCAAGACATACAGCAACATTTCTTTCCACAAACAGCCATATTTCCTTCAGGCCGCAGCTTACATAAACATCTATGCATTAGGCGGCTAATGAGAAAGCCATTGTGGGAGGCAGGAAACATCTCCGTTGGGGAAAAAGCTTGGATGTTATTCCTCCAGGAACGGGAATCCCAGAGCAGTGCATCACAGCTCTTGCCTACATGAGACTTTCTAAAAGGAACATAATTAGGATTCAAGATATTTTCAAGGTTTTTTGGAGGTCCGGGTCTATGGAGAGATAGGAGAGGGCAGGAAAAGTGAGGAAAAATATACCTCAGCTACATTTGAGGAACAGAGAAACGATCCCTCGGGGGCAGAGCAATTTTAAATAGATAAATATTTTCTCAGCTTTAAACGATAAGAGAATAGATTGAAATGGAAGGGAAGACGGGGGTCTGTTTGAATAGGGGGTTAGAAAGAGGACATAACACATGCTTGAGAAGTGACGTCTTCATTGCTAAGCTTTTAAGCTGACATATGATGATTGACATTAGTAATTCCCAAGTCTCCGACTGACAGGTATTTAAATGTAAGAGAGAAACAATGCGTTTGGAGTTTGTTTTGACTTGAGGCTCCCACTTTTTGTGATCTAATAGGGTGAATTTAATGAAAACATGTTCTGGTCACCAAAGAAAACGCAAAATTATAAAATCAGGACAATTCAGTAATCATATTAAGTCACAATTATCCCTATAATAGTAATAATAATAATAATAGTAGTAATAATAATACTACTAATAATAATAATAATAATAATAACAACAATTAATATTATTATTATAATAAATACATAAGAGTTATATATATTTAAGTAACTATATTGTAAGAATTTGTAAATGTTTATAAAATTATTATGAATAATAGGACTAACAATATATTTTTTTGTAATATGCTTAAATATTTTGATGATAGATAGAATGATAGGACAATAGAAAGAAGGATAGATAAAACGATAGATAGATCAACAGATAAAACGATAGACACAACAATAACATGACGGACGGACCGACGGACAGGTAGACATGCAGACAGACAGATAAACAATATAGAAAAATGGATAGAGAGAATGAGATGAACAAATAGAATGATAGATTGACAGATAGAACAATAGACAGAACGATAGATACAACCATTAGATGATAGATAGAATGATATAAAACAATCGATCGATAAATAGAATGAAAGATAAAATGATCGATAGAACATTAGATACTGTAGATAGAAGGATAGATAGAACAGATAACAATAGATTGACATATAGAACAATAGACAGAACAATAGATAGAATGATAAATAGAACAATAGATCAATATATGGAACGAAAGATTTAACGTTAGATAATACAGTAGGTGAGAGTTCAATGTGACTATTACCGCCGGTGCATATATTGCCGCCGTTTGAAATTGCTGCCGCTCTGTTTTTAGTGTATAACCGCAGTTTGTGAATGAGCCGCCAGGGGGCACAAAGGGATGGAATGCGAACGGACAGAAAAAGCCTATACAGCAGCTTTAAATATGCTACTGTGCTTGTAAATGAGATTAAACAATAAGTCAAAGCTTTATAATTCCTTCATTAATCATTTAAAATTTGTTAACACGCTTTATTGTAAACTTTTTAAGTGCAAAGAGGACTCGTTTTGGAAAATAGAATTGAAGTAATAAAAGACAACTAAAATGAAAAGTACAAACATTCAGTACAAATAAATAAATAAAGCAGTTTTTTAGCCTAAATATAGAGAGATGTTCAGTGTTTGCTATTTTGATAGGACTAAGACAAGACTTTTTCATTTATGTTATTATTTACCTTTTCGTTGTTGATTATATTTTACCATCTCATTTTATGTCTCAATTATTGTACATAATAATAAACGAATAATGAAAATAAATGAATAATGAAAATAGGCCTAAATAAATTATTTATTTAAAGACATTGCAGCGAAAAACTGAGAAACGGTCAGGCGCATGGTCTAAAGAGCTTAAGTTGAATGCTGCTTCGTTAAAAGCATAAAAATAAATTGACCTACCTCAAGCAGATCACTAAAAGTATAATAAAAATATTTTTGCCGCAGGACATAAATTAAGTCTCGTAGGTTTATTTTTAATAATTTAGTTTCAGTTCAGTTTATTGTTTCAAAAGGTCAATGTTCTCCTTTAAAGTATAACTGTTGTTTTGTTTTGTTTTTTTATTTAATGGCTCAGTAAGTTTTATATTTTAATTTCAATTTCAGTCACCTTGCATATGCGTGTGAAATATAATATTTTCCGCATAACCGCGGAAAAAGAAGAAAAAGCTGTCAGTTAGAGCTAATTTATCAAAATTAGCTATATTAAAATACAGCATGTATGTTAATACAGGCAGAGTGTGAACAAACTCAAGGTAAGGCTAAGATATGCGCTTGCCTTTTAATGCATTTAAAAAGATAGAATGTTAGATAGAACGATAGATAGAAAAAAACGATAGACAGAACGACAGATATTAGAAAGATAGATAAGAATGATAGAACAACAGATAAAATGATGGATGGATGGATGAATGGATGGATGGAAAGAACAACAGAAAGAGCAATAGATGGAAGGACAGATAGAAAGATAGAACGATATATAGAACGACAACTGAATAAAAATATAAACAATGAGGTAAATAAATAAACAAATAAATAAATTCACAACTCTAAATGCCAAATCAATTTAATATTAAAACAAGAATTAACAATTTAAACACATTTCAATTACTTTCATAATAATTTTACACAAAAAACATGCTTTGGTTCATTTGCAATATGACCTGAACATGTTTTTGAGATTCAGCAAAAAGGTGGAAAAAAGTAACAATAACAATCGCAAATGGCAAAGCTCCTTGTACCCTCCACTGCCTTCTGCCTATACTGTGTCAAGTCGTGTTTGTGATAAAATCGATTTTATTTTATAGAGCGCAACAAACAGACGCTTAATCCGACTTGTAAACAAGTTCAGCGCCACTGACGACTTTGTTGACATCTGGTGACAGAGAGTTTGGCAAAGTAACAGGCAGTCCAATGAAAACCACACGCTTGCTGCATTACACACAATGAAGAAAACCAAAGTCTGCTTTTAATATGCAGGACAAGGCCTCCAATTAAGGATATTAAACATTTCAAATCGAAAAAATAAGCACCGGCGAAGCAGAAATACACAACCTGGCTTACAACACAATCAAATCAGAGTCGTTTTTTTTCCAGCAAAATGAACCAGACGTGTGTGCATTTGCAGTTTGGTACTTAATTGAAGTGGACCAGGAGGAAGCGTTGTGTTTATTGTGGAAGGCTTAGGTTAATACAGTTCATCTACTGGCTGTTCCAGCCTCATTTTCTCCTTTATTTCTCTCAAGGATGGACCTGAGAATATTTATGCACTTCGTTCTTTGGTTTAGAGACTCTTGAGTTATAACAGGATGTTTTAAGGGCTTCATTTTCTTGAGGATCGCAGTATAATAATAGGAACAAGGCAAATAAATACGCTCTGAATCACTGTTTATAGGTTAAATCAAGGCACTTATGCAATTGGTTACAAGTGCTGTCAGTGGATTTAATAATCTGTGTACGTTAGTCAAAATTAAAACTTAAGCAATATAAACTGAGCTCGGCCTTAGGAAATATTGGCCTTATTAAATAGGTAAGACTAAACTCCAAATGCTGATCGAAGCCAAAAATGGCATATGCAGCTCATTAATGCTTACAAAAAGCACCTGAAATATAACCAAAAGAAATTCAATTAGAATGACTGCTAATGCAATAAGAAAGTTCCCAAGTAAAAGTAGTGATGCTACTAACTTAAAGGCACAGTTCACCAACAACAAAGATTTGCTGATAATTTACTCAAGAGGTTTTTTCGCTGAAACTTTGGTCTTGGTTATGCCTGTTTAGGCATTTTAAAATTGCAAAAGAGAACGCATGTTGTTGTGTGTGCGTTTATGTGCTGAGCCTCAGAGATGAGCAGAACGCATGCACGCACACACACACACGCACTATAGTCATCTTAAAGCTCCAGTCAGATCACACAGATTTGTCATGATTTCGGCATGATTTTCTTGATGTAGGGTGTCATGGGCATTTATAAACTTCAAATGGCCGTCGTGACAAGATTCAATTTCGCGACAAGCTAAATTATTATTTTATTTAACAAACCAACACAATCTCACGGCAATTCGTATTTTGAAACATATAAAGGACTTGTTTTAAAGCGCATCACCTCAAATGTTATTTGTTGTTCTTGTTTATAGAGAACTGACCAACAAAAGATACATCGAAATTATGATACAAATTATGCCAAACATTCATTCATTCATTCATTTATACATTTTCTTTTCGGCTTAGTCCCTTTATTAATTCGGGGTCGGGTAGGTGCAAACTCCACACAGAAACGCCAACTGACCCAGCCAAGGCTCGAACCAGCTACCTTCTTGCTGTGAGGCGACAGCACTAACTACTACGCCACTGCGTCGCCTTTTATGCCAAACAAAAGTTTAAAAAATAATATGTTGAGGAAAAATATACGAATTATATTTTTGTTTGAGTCCGTCCACTACTAAACTATATGGGTGAATGATTTGTTTTGCTCTGAGGAAAATAAGGATTAAATGAATGCTTCACTGTGATTGTGTCACAAACCTCAGTTATAGTTTTGCTCATTTTTTAATATGTCATTGTTTTAAAGATTATGTCTTGAGCATCTGATTTTTTCTTGCTGCTGCTTTTATTTGCTTTCATTTTTTCGTCTCACTCATGGCAAGAGTTTAATAAGAAACCTTGGCAGGAAAATATACATTTAGATTTCAAAGAAAATATCTTAAAGGGTTGGTCCAGAGTGTATTCAAGGCTTGGTTGAGCTTCAGTGGTTTGCTTCACTTGTGAAAAATCACATTATTTTTCCTTATATTTTACTTTAATGATATGCTGTAATGCTGCGTTCACACCAGATGTGGAAGAAGCGTCAAGTGCAAGTTATCTACATGTAAAGTCAATGCAAAGACGTGCTCGAGGTCAAAAATCTGAACTTCAGTGGACATTTGCGCTGCGTAAACAAATCAGGAGCTTGCTCTTGTGTGGTGCGATTATGACGTAGCACCTGTTGGTTACCTGAGGAGAAAATTCTCCTGCCTACACCATCAACAGTTCATCAAACTGGGCTCGGCTCAGTCAGAAGCACTGCTGGATGCTTGGGAAATAATGCTCATTGCAGATGTCACGGGATGACTGATTGCGAAGGAACGTTTAGTCTGGCACATTTGTTACCCGCAACAAGTCAAGATTTTATCAAGAAAAAAAAAATAAAATAAAAAAATTTAATGGCATAGTCGAACATTGACTTTCAGAATTGATAATAACAAAATTATGCAATCTGACCATGGCCTGAATGGTCAAACACATGCAAAAATGCACAGCACTTAGTGATTACTCACATTAACCCCCATTTGTTATGCAGACATAACTGAACATAAACAGTTAAGAATGAAACGGCAGGTGAACGTGAAAACATAAATAAAACTAAATTGAATTACTATTACTAACTCTTTGGTCAAAGACGATTGCATTTAAATATTTTATATAAATAAAAGATTATTTAATTTACTGACAATACTACAATTAAAAAAACAATGCTCACATTCAATCCTTTTGCTTAATAAAACCACAGAAGATACTCTTAATGTGTCGGTAGCAATTGATGTGAAAAACTTTGACAACTTGATGGAATGATGCTTACACAACAAACTTTTGACTGGCATCAAACAAGTGCAAAAACCATATTCAATTAAAAAAAAAATTGTACAAGCTTTCTTTTCAAAGTAACTTCCACAATCGTTGGAAAGCTTTCAGGGATGCTAAAGCCCTACTTATATACTGTTAAAACGGGCTTAAGAGAGGCATACCGTCGTAATTGGTGCAGATGCAGAGAGTCGTGGTTTGAGCGCGGTGTCTCTGGCCACCACCAGCTCCACTCTGTCTTTCTGCTGCTGCAGGAGAGCAATAGCCTGCTGCTGCGTCACGCTCTGATCCAGAGGAATCCCGTTAATCGCCAGAATTTGATCATTCTCCAGCAGCCTCCCATCCCTGCAGATATGAGGGATGATCACAGTTTAACCCAACAGTTGAAGACACTTTACAACACTTTACAACTTTAGCTTTTAATGATTTGCTGGTTTAATTATGCTGATTGTCATTTTTACTGCTTGCATTTTTATGATGTGCTTGTAATCTGCTGTAAGGTGTCCTTGAGTGCTTTGAAAGGCGCCTAAAAATAAAAGGTATTATTATTATAATCTAATAAATGAATTTTTAATTATCCACAAATTAAATATGATTATTGCTGCCGTTTTATTCATTATAATTTTTCTAAATTGTATTTTTCATGTAATATTTATTTACTAAATATTAACATTACTACATCATCATCATCATCATCATCTATATTATCCATTATTATTAATTTCTATGATTTAGGGCTGCACGATATTGGAAAAAATGTGAAATTGTGATATTTTGTTATTCTGCGTTATATATAGCAATATTAATACAATCATCAGATGACTTAAATATGTCTATTTGTAAAAACAAATTATCATTTCAGATGGATTGGGATGACTCTATTGACCTTATTCCTCACGTATGAGCAGGCGCAGCGATTGGAATCTTTTTGGCTCAAGACTTTCGGTCGCATTCCCTTCCACTGATTATTGTACATTAAAAATGGCTCGTTGTGTAGCTTAATGTTGTAAAAAAGAAGTTTGACTGTTTTCAGCCTTTTATTTTTTCTACACTAAAAAAATGATGTCTGCAAAATTTGTTGCACACAATTTAGGTGTGTTGAATTTAAAGAAACAAATCAAATTTAGAAATGTTCAACCTAAATTGTTTGTGTTAATTCAGCCCAAAAAGTGTTTACAACCATTTAACTTAAAACATTTAGTAAATCCAAGGAATCATCTTTGAATAATTTTTTTCAGCGTAGTCATTTCTCTTATAGGCAGCTGAATCGGAAGTACTTAAACAAGCACACTTCTGCATTGCAGAATAACGTCAATAAGGGAGTGCAACAGCATAAAATATAATAAACAATCTACGAGCATAGATAAATACAAGAAAGAAAGACACAGGTGTTTTATTGTATTTTATTGTGAAATTTATTAGGCCTGAATGCTTTTTAAATCCTCATAGAGCCTCAAAAACACAAATGATCAATTATAATCAAGACCAAACATTGCATATCTTGCGATGTGACTATAGTGACCTTGTGATATTGATGCTGAAATTATATATTGTGCAGCCCTACTAGGATTCATAAATACAAATTGAATTTAAAAGATTTATAAGTACATCAACATTATTATTATTATTTTTTAGCATTCAATTTCTTTAGAAAAATTATGTTCTTTATTATTTAACTTAATCAAACAATGAAATCTCCATCTACTGTATTATTCTTATTTTGAATATGCGATTGATTTACTTTCTTGTCTAAAAAAACCTATTCAATTATACCAATAAAATACATCAACACTCCACTTATAAGTAATCAAATAAATGATTATCTTCAAATTATCATTACAAGTTTGATTATTTAGTACAAAATCAAATTAGGTAAAAGATCTTTTTATAATCCCCTATATTCTACTTATTTCATCTATAACACTTAAAGTTTTGAAGTAATTATGTCCAGACTCTTAACTGCTTATCATTAGAATATACAATTAAAATACTAAATATTATGTCTAGCACACAGGACAGACGTGTAAACAAAGCAGTGATTTCTAACCTGTCTGCGACGCTCCCTGGTTGCACCTGTCGGACAAAGACACCATGACCTCCAACCCCCTCTGGTCTCAGACCCACCACACTGAAGCCCAGGCCTCCAGACAGCGGCTTCTGCAGGCTGATGAGCTCCGTCTTGCGGCCCTGTCAGAAACAAAACACAGACAATATCATACTCATGAGAATACAACATCTATTCAAACTAGTGTAGTCAAATATTTAGATTCTGATACATAGCGATACTGAAATCAATCAACAATACAAAATTGCTATTCCACAACCATCTTTTAAAGACATTATATGACTTTAAACACAAGTCGGTTTCATCTCAAGTAAACAGTTGAGAAAGAAATTTCCTAAAGTGACAACTGACTGAAATATATGATGTTATATAAATACTCTTAGTTAATGGTTTATTAAAAGCAAGAATTTAGCCTTAAATGTTGCGTATGTTTTATCAAAATATCACAGATCAAAACAAAGAACAAATATTTTTTCATTATATATATATATATTAAAGTTCATAGTTAAGTTTCATTATATATATTAAAGTTAAATATCAATGACAACAGAACATGGGTTGCTCTACAAATATATTTTTTATTATTTTTATCTTATATGCTAAAAAGGCAATAACGGTCCAACATTCCTTACCATTATCACAAATAATACATAAAAAGGCATCAGTATAATGTAAATTAATTCAAATATTCTTTTCCAGTTATCAAAGAAATAATTGTTTTACTTAATTTTAGTTTTGTAACTATTAACTTGTTTTGAATAAAAAATTGGAATATACATTCACATCAGTATAAATGACAGAAAAACATGTTCTTTAAATGTATTTTTAAAACACCTGGGTCTCCACTTTTGCCATGGTTTTTTTGGTTTTAACAAACTTATCCCTCAAGTTTTTCCCAAACTATTCTACAAAAACTGTATTCCTTTCCCACTGCTGTTGGAATTTCTAGCCAAGAAATATTGGTCATCATGTCATCCCTAGGATTACGCATTGACATATCATAAAGATGTGTGTACAGTTTACCTGTTGCAAACAAAATGGGCCCTATTATACACCCGGCGAAACAAGGGTATTCTATGAAGTGTTGCTATTTTTAGAGTAGCGCAAAACTGATTTTCCCGTTTTCCTCCACGTTGTTTAAATAGCAAATCAATTTGCGCCACTTTGTGGACTCATGGGTGTTTCAGTCTAGATAAGAGGTGTGTTAAGGTGCATTGTTGGCGTGTTGCTATTTTGAGGAACTAAAATGAGAGCAGGTCTAATGTCCCGAACTGAAAAAACTGGATATTAGAACTGGATGTCAGAAGCACCGAAGAAGAACGATTGAAATGAATGATGTAGGCTAATGGATATCTGTGCGCAAAACACGTTTCCTTATCCAGGAAAGAGAGTGAAAGTGAAGAATAAGGAGGCTCAGTCTCGCGCTGCAGATGGTCTGTTTAACACTTCTTGCTGATGAAGCACTCAGTTTTTCCACTTAAAGTCTGTCATGTAAATAACAAATGCGCTATGGCGTGATGCAACTGACTCTTAAAGGGGATAAGAGATGGGACTCTGATTGGTTTACTCTCAAAACACACCCATAACTCATTAAGAGAATAGGCTCAACCCTGTTAGACCATGCGCCGTGGCGCAAAGCAGATTTTTCTGTCCATAAAATAGCGAAAGTAGATTCTGACACACCTTAAAGGGTCACGAAACACCAAAACACATTTTTTGAACTGTTGACAGTCCTATATGTGTCCCACACTGCTAAAAATACTATTAAGACACCTATATTTCACTAAAAAGTGTAAATTGGTTGTTTTTGCGTTATTTCAAGCAAATTCGTACTTCCGGTTTGAAACGAATTTTTGAAGCTGCGTCACGGTCATGACATAATAGCGTGTATTCCAGCGTGCAGACTGGACGTCTGTGCCAGAGTGAGTCTTATTACGTCTTACAGTGTGATGCATTAATGCATGAGTAAGGCTTGGTTCAAACCAATCAGCGCGCTCTATTGTGCAACTTCATTAATATTCATTACTATCACCGTGTTTTCAGGACAGAGACGCCACGTTGTGTTGGCTAAACAAGCGTGAAGTGTTGCTTTTATAGTTTGCTGCAGTTAAGTTTCGTTTTCATTTTCTCTCTGTGAGAGCTCAGACTCACGTGTGGATTAACAGTGTACGCGACGCACGACAACAATAACTTACGTGTCTAAGGAGGAACATTGTTTACTTGAGAGCTGTTCTCATCGGCAAACGCTGAGATCTGGAATCGCTTGTAGTATTCTCTCCATAAAGACGCGGCTCTAGTTGCTGGTGATTGTCCTGTCTCTACAGATTTGGTAAGTGAGCGACCAGTGCTCTTTGTTTATTCAGTTTGTTCGTATCTAACAAACTATTGCACAGAGTGTAAACACGTTAGCACCACAACCAAACTTTAACCTCGTGTAGGGTTTTTACCGCATTTAGTGACCGGAATAACACACGCGGCTTTCTGACACTACCTGTCGTGTGCATCTAAGTTTCTGGGAAATGCAGAGTTTTTTTTTCTCTCATTCGCCGTGCGGTATGAAACATTGCATGAAAAATACACGCTTAGAGCAGCTCCTTGAATCAAATATCTCGTGTGTCGCGAGGGGCATGAATGAATTCCCTAAATGAAAGAGCCAAACTGCAGTTAAAGTCCACCATTTAATAATTTGGCAAATAATTCGACTACAGATGTCCATGTAGGTTAAACAGCATCACTTTCTCATGTGTGTGTGTGTGTGTGTGTATTTTGACTCTGAAACTCCCGCGTGCCCAAATAGACACTCCCACACCATCCCACTTTTCTTCCTCCGACACTCCCCCCTAAACAGAGCTGGACACGCCCACTTTTCTGTCTTTTTCCAAAGTAGAGGTGTGAAAACACACTGCTGAAACGAGGGGGTTTCATGGCCCTTTAAAGCTTTTGCACCCTGAACTTTGCGCCTAGATCGTTAAAATAGAGCCAAATG
>NC_141042.1:17805000-17812500 GCF_052040795.2 Danio rerio
AATTGAATGCTTTTTAATTTGACATGATATTATTTTATTTTATTTTGTATTTTTTCTATTTGTATTTTATTTTATTTTATTATTTCTTATTATTTTATGACTTTTTTGCAATTCCGCTAGGTGGCGCTAGAGATGCAGGAATTGCATCACCTGTGACTAGATTTTTTTTCAGCTTTCCTATGCAAGTTCAGTGAGTCAGTACTGCATTTACAGTAGAAGAATGTGAGTGATGATGTCATTCATATACCTTCATTTTATAACATGTAAACATTAAATAATTCTTGTATTCAACTATGTGATGTATTTATTTGTATGTATTCATTCAGACTTTTATTTATTCAAGCAGTGGCCAATAACGTTTATATAATTATATGCCCATATTTACGTATGTAAATTAGTGATGCTTGACCATCATTTGTCTAACAGAACACTTAAAGTATTTACATATTTTTAGGGTATAGTATCTTTGATTGGTTGTTTAACATAAGCAATGCTTTACTGATGAACCAGCGAACAAATAAATAATAAATAAATACACAATACTGTACAGTGCAACAACAACGCACACACACCGTGATCTATTCTTATATGTGTACTCAATACACTCTCTAAAATTGTTAGAGACTAAAATTAGACATTTACTGTAACATTTTTAAATCAGAAATTTGTTCAAGGTTAGTTTTTATATTTAGATTTTTTCCCCCCGTTTCACTGTTTCACATTTTGTGTTTCAAGTTTTTGTATTTTGTTTAATGAATTAAGAATTCAATGTAATTTGTTATGTCTGTTTCATAATATTATATAATAAAAACCATGTAATATAAATAAAAATATTTCAAAGACTTGGATTTGGTCTGTTTCTCAAGCACTTCTTTATGAATGTCATAAAATCAATAAGCATTTAAACTATTCATTTGTTTATCCATGCTTGTCTAGGGTCCTAATGTTTTAATTTATGAGTTATGAGATGTATAAATGTTTTAACACTAAATAATAAATTGCACATTTTTGTATTCCTGTACATTTTAACGTGTGTTAAAATATTTCCACTTTTTGTATTCATTTTTAAGAGTTGAATATATATTTTTTGCTTTTAGCTTTTATCTTATTTTTAAAAGTAAATTTAGACATGTATATTATTTTATTCTTTTAATATTCTTTTTAAATAAATGATGATAAATGATATGATACATACTTTTCAATAATAGCATTAATAAAAAAATTCATGAAATCCTTTATTAACTTATACTATTGCAAAGATAAAATAAATCAGTTATTAAAGATGAGTTAAAACTTTTATGTTTAGAAATGTGTTGAAAAAATCTTCTATCTGTTAAACAGAAGTTGGGGGGAAAAATAAACAGGGGGGCTGTACATACAAGACATGTCTCCTATATAGCTCATATTTCACTTTGGCACCTGACATACATCATGCCCAGCTCATATTTTCTATTATCAAGGCAATAACTAAGAACTAACTAAAGACAAATGCAAATAGCGAACACTTGGCATTGGTATCACATGTAATTGGCATGTTATGGAATTGAACTATGGCAAATAAGGAAGTTAGAGGAGATGGAAAGCTAAGATGTCTACACGTTTTCTTGAAACACAAGGTCAATTCTTTCTTGTATGAGGATAGTGGAAAAGAAGGAAATATATAACAAAACGGTTAGAGTTTTTATATGTAGTTTTGTTTCTGTTCAGTTTCTACATTTTATTTATGCTTTATTTATGTTGTCTAGTTGCTAGATTTTTTAACTCTGTTTTTATTTAAGTTTTTATAAACATAGTATACATAACATTTACTTTGACAAATGTTTTCATTCACAAAGAAATAAACAAATAGATAGAAATTATAATAAATAAATAATAGTGACAGCTTAAAAAAAGGGGGAAAAGAAAGGTAGATAAATAAATAAATGAACTCCGGTATAAAGGCAATAACTACAGCAAAGCCCCTGACAGCATTTCAAAGATCAAGTATGTTTCGATTAATCCCCAGGTCTGTTGGGAAAATATCTGGGAAAATATCTCTGTTTCAGCCGCTGTGTCCACTCTGCAAGGTCGGCAGGTCTTCATCCAGTTCACTGTAATATTCTTCCGAACTGTATTAACATTTTGTGGTGCAAATAGACTTACTGAACCTATCAGGGGGAAAGCTATCAAGCAAAAAAATAAAAAAATAAAATAAAATATATATATATATATATATATATATATATATATATATATATATATATATATATATATATATATATATATATATATATATATATTTATACTGGTGCATTGGTATCCTAGTACTTAACTAATCTCCCTTTAACCTCCTGTCAATACAATTGTATTTTGGGACATTTCCAAAATATGTGAACATAGCCCCCCACTTCTCCACAATCTCTCTTAATTGTGATAATTATATAGAACGATCAAATTTGAGGGCCATTAATGGAACTCTGAAGAACCTCGTCTTCATCTTCAAGTCGAACTCCTTCCATATTTGACTGCTTACAATTTGGGCATATTTGTTTCCACATTTCATCCTCTATTATAGTGTTTAAGTTTAATTCCCAATTTATTTTAATATAATAAGAGTTGTCAGATTTATCCTGCATTTTTTTTCTATATAAATAGGCCACATGCAGCAATGGATTTTAATCATTTGACTAATATATAGGTAAACATACAGGTAAACATATATGCACAGCACACACACACAAACACATAGACATATAGGTACATATATAGATACATGTATGCATGTACACATATGTACATATATAGGAAAATGGTCAATGCTATGTCAAGTATATTAAAAACCTTAATCAAAACCTTAAAACATATTTGTCTATAGGTTCTTTCCGTGTGGGTTATATTTCATTGTTTTATGTTTTGAAAGACGTTTTTATTTTTTTTATTTGATAAATTTTATACGTGAATTACAATTTGGTACTTCGATCAGAACATTTTATATATAAACAAAATTATTATATTGTATAAAAATAAATATATTATTAATGAATTAATTCATTATATATATATATATATATATATATATATATATATATATATATATATATATATATATATATATATATAGTAAATTTGACATTTTAATATTAATACTATTTTGATATTTTGACATTTATTATCTGAACCACATTTGATATATTATAGATATAGACTAGTATTACTGTCTTTTTTTTTACCCTATAGACTCATGGCTCATGAACATGTCCTGCTTGTTATCAAACTATTTAATAAGTAACAAGAGGCAATTTAATCCTAACTTATTTATCTAATTTAAATTACCTGTCATAACTTTATTTATTAATATGTGGCTCTTTTTGGATTCTCAGAAGCTTTATAAATTAAAACAAGATATACGTAGGGACCACTGTGTTTGTTTACATCCCTCAAAATGGTCTCATCTGACTATTTTAAAAAAAATAATCTACATGAAATGCGGCGCTGCTGACTCATCATTGGTTGCTTTGAGCAGGTGGGCGTGTCTCTGTGCCCAGCGGCGCTGTGACGTCTCTGCGCCATGTGAACGCGGCGGCGCGAGCGCTGATGAGGTTTGCGGATGTTTGTGCGTGTACTGTGCACGCGCGGCGCGCCGCTCAGCTGACAGACAGCAAGTAAGTTGATTTTTCCCTCTCAGGAAACTCATAACACACACTGAAATGAAAGAAAGCGTCCTCGTTCACCACACACACGCGTTGGGGTTTGTTTAATGTGCCGCGTAGGTGTGTTTCATGGCTTTTTCGAGGGTCACGAACGCTTGTTTTAAAGTTAAACTGGCTGAAAATGAGCTAATTGTTGATTAGCAGTGGCTAGCTGGCTAACAGACTAGATTCAGTTTAAGTTTGGCTTCTTCTTACTGACAGCAGTCCCTGTGTTGAAGATTTGAAGCAGTTGTTTTGATGTGTGATTGAGGACGAGTTAAGAAAACCCTAATTAAACGGAGTTTGGTGAGGTTTGTGTTATGGCTGAAGGCGTTTCCTGTCTGTTTCTGCCAATCTCTCACTGGTCTGTTTGCTAATATTGTGCAGCTTTCAGCTCCTTTAGGATTTTTGAATATTTGACCTGTCTGTAAATTGCTGGACATGGCAGGCTAGGTAAACAGAATTCGTTTTGTAATACTGTATGTATATTGTACAGGACACACATGACATTTCAGAGGTTAGAAAGGTGTTTAAAGATCTATTTCTGTATCTGTAATTTCTTACGTTTTATATATATATATATATATATATATATATATATATATATATATATATATATATATATATAACTTAAGAAATATAATCTACATGAAATATATATATTAAAATAAAAAACAGAAGAAAATACTGATATAAATATATGTCTAAACATCTTTATATATACTTGGGTAACGTTGGTTTTATATTTGCACATTCGTTCAGTGACATGCTTCCTATATTGTTTACCATGGTACTTTAAATATTCAGTCTGAAATCACATGTAAATATGACTTAAAATAACATTTAGCACTATTTTATTGACTAAACAGTGTTGCACTCTGATTGTCATTGGCAGGTAAAATAATTTGACTATTTAGAAATTGCAAAAGAATAATTTTCTAAAATTATACTGTTAAGGTGAATGTACAAATATGTGAATATAAAACCAACTTTACCTAAATGTGTATGTATGTATATATATATATATATATATATATATATGTATGTATGTATGTATGTATATATATATATATATATATGTATGTATGTATGTATGTATGTATGTATGTATGTATGTATGTATGTATGTATGTATGTGTGTGTGTGTGTGTGTGTGTGTGTGTGTGTGTGTGTGTATTATACATATAATACATATACATACAGTATTAGCCCCCCTATTTATCCAGATTCATAGCCCCCTGAATTATTAGCCCCCTTATTTATTTTTTTCCTAATTTCTGTTTGACGGAGAGATTTTTTTAAACACATTTCTAAACATGATAATTTTAATAACTCGTTTCTACTAACTGATTTATTTTATCTTTGGCATGATGACAGTAAATAATATTTGTTTAGATATTTTTATAGACACTTCTGTAAAGCTTAAAGTGACATTTAAAGGCTTTGCTAGGTTAATTAGGTTAACAAGGCAGGTTAGGGTAATTGGGTAAGTTATTGTATTATGATGGTTTGTTCTGTAGATTTTTAAAAAATATATATAGTTTAAAGGGGCTAATGGTTTTGACCTTAAAATGTTTTTTAAAAAAATTAAAAACTGCTTTTATTCTAGCTGAAATAAAACAAATAAGACTTTCTCCAAAAGAAAAAATATTATTAGACATACTGTGAACATTTCCTTGCTCTGTTAAACATTATTTCGGAAATATTTAAAAAAGAAAAAAAAAATGTAAAAGGGGGGCTAATAATTCTGACTTCAACTGTATACTTTTTATATAAGCTATTAATGCTTAAAAGAGTAAAAGAATATCCCGACAATGACTAAGCCACAAATTAGAGGGTGCATTAAATAACAACCTATTTTTGGCGGCCTAAAATTTGGTACATCTCTAATATTGTCACACTTCTAGATTTCCATTGTTGCACATTTCTGCTGGCTCTGAGATCAATATAGAGTAAAAAAGACCAGATATCATTGTAATCGTAAGAAATTATCACAATAATAGTTTATCGACCCAGCTCTCTCTCTCTCTCTCTCTCTCTCTCTCTCTCTCTCTCTCTCTCTCTCTCTCTCTCTCTCTCTCTCTCTCTCTCTCTCTCTATATATATATATATATATATATACACACACACACTATTTTTGTTAAAAACTAAAATAATTTTAATACTTTATAAAATAGAAAAATAATATCATATAACAGTAAATAATCACATTTCAGATGATGATGATTGTTGTTGTTTTCTTTTTCTCAGTTTATTCTTTTTTATAGGAACTAGAAATGTAATATGCACTATAATAAATATTTGTATGAAAATCACAGAGGTAAATTACGCATAATATATGTTATAATTATTGAGGTAAAGTTGGTTTTATGTTGCCATATTCGTTCATTTACGGTCCCAGTATTTTTTACCAGGGTAATTTGAATATTGGGTCTGAAATCGCATGCAAGTATGACTTCAAAGCAACATTAGCACAATTTAATTGACTGTTAATTATGTTGTACTGTGTTGGTCACTGGCTGATAATATGAGTTCCCTATATAGAATTTGCAAATAATGCGTTTCTGAAATGATATTATTAAGGAGAATGCCAGAATGTGTGAATATAAAACCAAATTGACCTCCATGTTTTGATTATATATTAAAAGGATTATGAAATATTATTATAATATCATAATTCTCATTTAGAATTGCCAAGCTCCATTTAAATAAAAAAAAATGAAGTTTCAGTTTTCTGTTGTTACATTTTATTTTAAAATTTTGCACTTTCGACTTTCCTTTCTGTTGTGTCCTGTTTACTCAGCTTGTTAATATTTACCAGTTTTCTGCCTTTTTTAAAATTTGAAATCTGCTTAAATGAAAAAGTCATCTGATATACTGCTGTTGTATATTATTATTAAGATTCTAAAATCAGTTTTTATGAATAGGTTGTGCAGCTCAAACCATGTTTAACAAAACGTGCAGAAGTTATTGTAAAATTTTGTGATTTACATAATACAAATGAGCTGTTTCGTGTGCTAGTTTGTATAGCTAATGTTTGAAAGGCTCAGGTTGGTTAAGCAAATATGATGGTTTGTTTAACAACGGTGTGGCCTCAGCTGTTAGCCTTGAACTTCTGCATCTTTAAACATTAAAAGGCCTCAGCTATAATGGAAAAATCTGTTCATTCAGTCATTTTCTTTTCAACTTAGTCCCTTTATTATTCTGGGGTTGCCACAGCGGAACGAACCGCTTACTTATCCAGCATATGTTTTACGCAGGGTATGCCCTTGCAGCTGCATCCCATGACTGGGAAACGATATCTGTTAAGTAATTATTATTCAAGGACAATTCGTGAAGCTGATCAGCGTGAAGGCATCACTGCTGATTGACAGGCGGATGTTTAATTGATCTGTGCTGTTCTGGCTTTTGGTTGGTCAATGCAGAGTTTCAGTAATGGAGAAGGATTTTCATATAGATGATTATTTTGTGTTACTCAAATTTGATTGATTCCGAGAATCTAATGAGTTTGATCAGTGGTTGGCACTATTCCCATGCAAGAAGGTCACTGGATCGAGTTTCTGGTTGGCATTTCTGTGTCACCAGCATAGGTGAACTGAATAAACTAAACTGACCCGAGTGTATGTGTGTGAATGAGTGTGTATGGTTGTTTCCCAGTACTGGGTTGCAGCTGAAAGGGTATCCGCTGCGTAAAACATGCTGGATAAGTTGGCGGTTTATTCCAATCTGGCGACCCCAGATTAATAAGGGGACTAAGTCAAAGTTATAAATTGATTTAATTTTTTTTTTACTCATTTCATTTGTTTACTTTATTTTATGAAAGGGACTATAA
>NC_141042.1:19872500-19975000 GCF_052040795.2 Danio rerio
CAGCGTTCTGGATGAGCTGCAACTGTCTGACTGTCTTTTTGCAGGGCTCGATATTGCGATCATTTTGGTCGCATATGCGCCTTAAAATATATTTGGGAGCATTTCTGCGAGTGCTTAAAATTGTTGTGTGCGACCAGTTTTTACTGCAAAATGTTCAACACATGCGCGGATTCTGGCGACATTCACGCAGAATGCATCTCTAAGCTCTTTGTCTGCACTTGGAACGCGAAACTCAGCGCTCGGGAATGGTTTAAAACAGTTGTCATGTCAACTTGCTGCAGCAAACAAAGCCAAGTCTGTAATGCTTGCCCCGCCTTCGCGCTCTTCTTATTGGCCCACCACTGCTCTAGCACTGAACGTGAATGATTGGTTAATATCAGCTGTCAATCACTCTGCGCCTTCTGGCTTCGGATGAGAGGGAGAGCTGCTACCGCGCAACATTATAAAGTGTTGAAGATGAGAATGAAGATAACACTGACATATTTAGTTTTAGAAACCATCTAGTTACAAATAATGACACAGCTTACTAGTGATCATGTGCTGAATGTTAATCCACCATCTACACTTTTCCAAGAGTAGAAGACTTCCATTGGCTTCAAGTCCGCTATGAAAAGTCTGTGTGTAGATGCCCTTTGGTTTCCATGAACGAGACAGAGAGTTTCTGACGGGTGCTTGATTCTTTATTATGCTCAAGACGAGAGCCATTAAACTTTCGTTGCGTAGCACCGTGAAACTACACAAAGAAACAACAAAAATCAATAAAAACAACTTGTATACAGAATAATACGACAAATAAAGATATAATGTACAGAGCGACATATGAAAGTGAAACAATGAAGTATATAACGACAGTTTGAAACAACTAATAAGAAGGCAGAGCTCACGATTAACATATACATACAAATGAACTCATGTGGCTTAAATATTAACTTCACATACCTCGCTCCGCTTTCCCAAAGGGTTCTATTAAATAAATTGTGCAGGATTAAGCCTCCCTTTTTCCATAAATCGCACAGCAACGTGTCTTCTCTTCGCTCCTGCTAGCCTGATTAACCTATTAGTCACCTAGGCTACCGAAACACCTGACATGCTCTGATGCTCTAAAATTATTTAAAGGCATATAATGATTTAGTGGTCACTTACACTCCCACCAATCATTTTATGATGAATTGAAAGAACAAACTGAAATTAATCAGAACATGATTTTGAACTATAACATGACCACGTTTACTTTTCATGACTATCAAGTATTTCAGAAATAATTATTTGGTCTGATGAGAGTGTATCATCCCAGTTACTAACAGTCAGTCTTCTTCAAGAAGTACAACTAATTTCTGAATCGGTCTTTCAATGATTGAGAGCTTGGGGGTCTGATTACGTTTGTTAGTGAGCTTTCGTTCTGCTACTCGTACCTTTACTCGTCTCACAAATCCATCACTCTCTTTGACAGTTTCAACCACTCTGCCCAACTGCCATTGACTTCTTGGGAGCATATCCTCTTTGATTATTACAACATCATTTACTCTGAGGTTTCTGCGAGGAGTGTGCCACTTTTGGCGTGTTGAAATGTTAAGCAAGTATTCCTTCTTCCAGCGACTCCAAAATTGCTCAACCAAGTATTGGACTCTTCGCCATCTTTTTGTAGCGTACATGTCTTCTTTAACAAATTTTCCTGGAGGTGGAAGTGCAACATCAGACTTCATAAGTATTAGGTGGTTTGGAGTTAGAGGCTCTAGTGAATTTGGATCATTAATGCCATCTACTGTAAGCGGGCGACTGTTAACTATGGCCATTGCCTCATAGAACAATGTTCTAAGTGAAGCATCGTCAAGTCTACCAGGACACAGTGCAATTGTGGCATTAAGTACACTGCGCACAGTTCGTATTTGTCGTTCCCAGACACCTCCAGTGTGACTTGCAGAAGGAGCATTAAAGGCAAACTCACATTGTTTCTCTGCGAGAAAGACTTCCAGAGTTTTGATGTCGACTTGTTTCAGGCAATCTTTGAATTCGTTCCTGGCCCCGACAAAGTTTGTACCTTGATCACAATAAAGTTTGCAAACTGCTCCTCTGAGGCTTATAAAGCATCTCAATGCATTGATGAAGGCATCTGTGGACAAATCTTCAATCATTTCAATATGAACTGCGCGAGATGACAAACAAGTGAATATTAGACCGTATCGCTTGTATTCTTTGCGAGCTCTCTTCACGACAAATGGCCCAAAACAGTCCATGCCACAAAATGTAAAGGGAGCAGATACTTCGACACGCTCCTTGGGAAGTTCGGCCATTCGTTGTTCTTCTGTCGGTCGTCTAAGTCTTCGACACTGCACACACTTGTGTATCAGCTTAGCAACTGATTTGCTACCTCCAATGACCCAGAATCCATTCATTCTAAGCTGCATTTGAGTTTGAGTTCGACCCTGATGGCAAATTTTGGCATGATAATGTGACAGAATTAGCTTGGTGATGTAACTATCCCTTGGTAGAATCACAGGATGTTTGAGGTCTTGACTGAGTGATGACTTCTTCAATCTTCCCCCTACCCGAAGAAGACCTTTGTCCAAAACAGGATCCAGTTGATACAACGCACTAGAATTTGGAAGAGCAATCCCATTTTCAATCATTCTCATTTCTTTGGAAAATGCTTCCTGCTGCATGAGCTTGATCACCACTTCAGCAGCTCTCTGACGCTCCTCAACAGTTATATGGTCAGTGGAGCATTTCTTTTTCAATCCAAGTCTTTTTATCCTTGCCACAACCTTCAGAAGCATTGACCAGCAAGAAAATCGTCTAAAACGACTTAAAATGTTGGAACTGTCACTAACTGTGGTCACAAATGTTTGGACTGGTTTAACTTCGGGGTCACCAACAAGCAAATTGGCAGAGGTATGTGGTGTTGGATTCACTTCTTGTTCCCACAGAAATTTGGGACCTCTTAACCAGGTTGAAGTAGCAATGTCAGAGGCATGAAACCCTCGAGAAGCATGATCAGCCGGGTTCTCTAAGGTATTAATATAGTACCACAGGCTTGGATCTGTAATGTCCCTTATGAGTTGCACACGGTTAGCAACGAATACATGAAACCGTCTTGCTTCGTTATTAATATAAGCCAAAACAACCTGTGAATCTGTCCAAAAGAATTCTCTGTCAATCTTCATTTCAAGCTCTGTCTTTAGCATGACACTTATCTTTGCAGATAGAACAGCCGCCGCAAGTTCCAGTCTTGGTATACTTGTGACTTTTGTAGGTGCGACTCTAGCCTTTGCCATTACCAAACTGCAGTGCACTTTACCTTTGTCATTTTTGAAACGAAGATAAGAGCAAGCTCCATATCCAATGTTGCTCGCATCGGAGAAGTGGTGCAGCTCCGTTTCAATGATCTCATTGAAGGTGTCAGGGTGATAACATCTTGGTATGACAACTTCTTTAAGCCTTTGAAGTCCACCTTTCCAATCCTCCCACCGTGAATACATGTCTTCTGGTAGCTGATCATCCCATCCAATGTTTTTCCGACATAGTTCCTGCAGGATGCACTTTCCCTGAAGAATAAAGGGTGCCACAAACCCAATTGGGTCGAACAGGGAACTAATGACAGACAAGATTCCACGGCGGGTCGATGGCTGATCTTTATAGTTGATGTTGAATTGAAAATTGTCATCCCTTGTTGACCACTGAACACCAAGTACACGTCCTGTTGGTGTTGCTTCAGGGTTTAAATTGAGAGGTTTAGAGACAATATCCCTTTCAGATGGGTCTATGCAGCAGAGAACATCTTCCTTATTGGAGTTGAATTTATGAAGCCGTAAACCTCCTTGTTTACAGAGTGCTTGAGCATCAGTAATTAGTTCCTTGGCTTCATCAATTGAACGAACACTGGCTAGCCCATCGTCTACATAGAAGTTTCTTTTAACAAACTCTGAAGCTGTTGGGTGTTTAACTTCGTACTGCTGTGCCAGGTACTTCAAACCGAAATTGGCACACCCAGGAGACGATGTAGCGCCAAAGAGATGGACTGTCATGCGATAGTCTTGAGGCTCTTTCTCCCAGTCTCCATCCTCCCACCATAAGAACCTCAGATAATTACGTTCGTCTGGAGGAACAAGGAACTGGTGAAACATCTTTTCTATATCACAGGTGACTGCGACTAGCTCCTTTCTGAAGCGGCAGAGTACTCCAACTAATGAATTTATTAGATCAGGCCCAGTCAACAGAGTGTCGTTTAGAGATATACCACTAAACTTAGCTGAACAGTCGAACACAACCCTCAGCTTACCTGGTTTCTGAGGGTGGTATACTCCGTGGTGTGGAATATACCATACAGTCTCTCCTTCTGATATCTCAGGGGCTAGTTCAGCATCACCTTTGTCAACGACTTCCTTCATGAAGACTTTGTAGTCATCCGAATATTGCTTGTTAGATTTGAGCTTTTTCTTCAATTGCTGCAGCCGGGCAACTGCCAGCCTTCTATTATTTGGCAGTGATGGTTGGCTGATACTTTTGAAAGGGAGGGGAAGTTCATAATGTCCATTATCCTTCTGTTTGATGTTGGTACTGAGATGTTGAATGAAACGAACATCCTCTTGAGACACACTTTTATCCTCATAACCTTTCTCATTAAAATCTGACTCAAGAATTTTCAAGACATCATTGGGTGATGGAACAAATATCTCCTTGACTGCAAC
The DNA here is from genome assembly GCF_052040795.2 of Danio rerio. Lineage (NCBI taxonomy): Eukaryota > Metazoa > Chordata > Actinopteri > Cypriniformes > Danionidae > Danio > Danio rerio. Next base: position 19,877,186 of record NC_141042.1, read on the forward strand.
TCTGTGGACAAAGCTCTGATTTCCCTGCCTGTCTAGGTGTGGATTAGAGAGACCTATAATGCTCCAACCAAGTTCAGTTCTTTGTGCGAATGGTTCATTTTCATGACCAATTATAACTTCAAGGGGAGCTAGAGCTGAAGGGCAGTCATATCCGATTAATAATCCGACTTCGCAGTTCTGCAGTGGTGGCAATTGATTGGCCAGATGTTTTAGGTGAGGCCACTCCAGTGCTGTGCTCTTCGTTGGGATATAGGACTTATCAACAGGAATGAAGTCTCTTGTATATGCTTGCCGTAACTGAATGGAGTTTGCTGCTTGGAGTCCTCTAACTTGCAGACCGCAAACCCTGTTACTTGCCGTTATAGTATCCACAGCTGTCATAGTGCTTAATCTAAGTTGAACTGGTTGCTTGACTGCATTTAGATCATCAAGAAGATCTTCCAAAATGAATGTTGAGTCACTCTGCGTGTCCAGTAGCGCATAAGTGAGTACTTCCCTTTGAGGCTCTTCCACTGTTGAAATAAGGACTGGCACAATACTGGAAGTAGCAGAAGAGCTTTGTGTGAGTGCATGGGCCATAACTTTCTGAACTTCCTGACTTGCTTGTACTTCTGTTGAAGTTTTATTTAATGGTTTTGGAGACACCATATGTCTTTCTTCATGTAAGCATGTGGGGTGATTGCGGCCACATGTTCCACACTTATGTCGTCTTCTGCATTTTTTTACAATGTGCCCTTTCCTGAGACACCCATAACAGAGCTGATTTTCTTGAATGAAGTTCTTCTTGTCTTCAATGGTTTTTTCTCCAAATGCAGAACATTGGACAATGCTGTGGTTTTCATCTTTACAGACAATGCATGATACTTTTGACTTTACGCTAGATGTATTAAGCCCTTTAGAACTGAACTCTTTCACGTCAGTCTTTGTACTGAGCGCCTTAGCTCGCTTGGGGAACTTTTCATCTGAATTTTTCATATTCATGAATGGGGAAGTAATGGGGTTACAAGCTATTCTAGTTTCCTTTTGCAAGAACTCTGTAAAACACTTGAAACTTGGATAGTCCCCTGATGCATCTAATTCTTCTGTCACAATTCGATTCCACTTGTGTACAACCCATTCAGGAAGTTTCTTTAGTAGCTTGTAGTTTTCTTCACAGTCATTTAGAATAGATAATCCCTTAATGTGTGGCATTGCCTCAGCACATCCTTGCAGGAAATCTGTGAAGTCTCGCAGTGCAAGTGGGTCATTTATTCCAATTTTGGGCCACCTCATCAGCTTGTCTCTAAAGGCTTTTTGTAGTATGAATGAATTCCCATATCTATCTTGCAGGACCTTCCATGCTCCATAATATGCATCCTCTGAATTTCTATAGAAATATCCCTCCACAGCCTTACGAGCTTCTCCAACAAGGTACTTTTTAAGATAGAACATCTTCTCACCAGGTGGGAGGGGCTTTCTTTCTATAAGAGCTATGAAGGACATCTTCCAATCTATGAATTTCAATGGATCACCAGCGAAGATCATGGGTTCAGGCACAGGCAGTCGATGTGTGCTTAGTGAGTCTGCTATTGCTTGAGCTAAAGAAACATTATTCTGAGATGGCTGGGCTTCATGCTCTGCCTTGAATGTTTGCTGAGGCAAGAACAATTCAGCTTCTGGGTTTAACTGAAATCTGTGAATGCTAGAATCTATTTCTTTATCACCAAATTGACTGATCCCTTCAAGATCATTGTACACTTTCACACGAGCTGCTGCTACTTTTACTTCCTTGTCTACTTGCAACTGATGCAGCCGTTTTCTTTCTTCTTCAAGCTTTAGCTGCATTTCTACCTCTCTTTGCTTTATTTCTGCTAGCATTTTAGCTTCAGAAAGCTTCCATTCACTCTCCATTTTATTAAGCTTTGCTTGTTGATCATGGATTTCCTGCATAGCTTTAGCTTGCTCTTGTTTTGCTGCAAGTTCAGCTTCTGCTTCAGCTCGCTTACTTGATATCTTGGAAGAGGTCTTTGACTGATTACCTGATCCTAACGATGACTCTGACATCACTGTGTTTGTTTTTGTGCATCCAAAGATTGATCCATATTCATCTTTATTTAAGACTTGTCTCACTCTTTCCTTCACAAGCTCTTCATTGTAATCTTCACCTATTGTCTCCAGCCGCTTACTCACAAGATCAATAATTTCAGCAGTCAGTGCAGCACAAGCATCCATACGATTGACAATGTCTGGAGATGTAGCATGGTTACGCAATATTGGCTCATAATGCTGATGGGCTAGATTACATTGATTTTGAATGTCTTGCTGAATTTGTTCTAGATTCTCACGTGAACAGAACATTTTTAATGTTGATCTACAATCTTTTGCAGTCTCTTTCCAACTGTTATAAGCTTTATGGAAAGCTTTCTCTTGTCGCTTGGCTTCCTGTTCACGCATTTCCAGACCCCTTTCTGTGAAGCTTCTTTCACGTGTGCTTGATCTGACCTGCTGCACAACTGGGTTGCTTATTTCTACTGTTGGGAGTGACATTTCATCTGCTTGTTTGACTGCATGCGCTTCTTCATGTGTACTATGTGTATCTTCCATAGCCTCTTCAGCGTGTACAGCTTCCATAATTAAAGAGGAACTTAAGCAGTGAATAATAACACTCTCACCAGACCTCTAGCACGTAAGCACCCAAATAAATTAGCAAACAAGATCAATATAAATGCAAACAGCAGTATATGACATCCAAAATATTAGCTTGTAACAGGAATAACAAGGAAATGTCAGTTTTCAAATAAGTACAGCTAACATTAACACTGATTGTAAATTTTCTAATGCTAAATAAAATAAATTAAGTTCTTTTTTTTTTTTCTTAAATTCTACTCAAATAATGTAATTCAAATCTTAAACTATGAAGTAAATGTTCTTTATAACATTATTTATTTCCTTTTATTTAAAGTCCTTTGTAAATTTAACCTTTTAACTCAAATGTCCATAAAATATTTGCTTTTCCTTTAAAGCATTAAAATTACTAAGTTCAAGATGACTTGATGCTGCTTACGTAGGAATATGTTGTTCTTAAACTCTCTTGCCACTCAAAGTCTCCCACTGTATCTGCAACAGTGAATGACAGCACGCGCGCCACCTCCGACTAGTATGGGTAACTGCAGCCTCCGATCAGCCTGTGCGATGACGTCACGACCCTGCCAGCTGCCAGCCTCGTCTCGATGAAACAGATGCGTGGTTCCTTTAAGCGACGAGTTTCACTGTAGATGCCCTTTGGTTTCCATGAACGAGACAGAGAGTTTCTGACGGGTGCTTGATTCTTTATTATGCTCAAGACGAGAGCCATTAAACTTTCGTTGCGTAGCACCGTGAAACTACACAAAGAAACAACAAAAATCAATAAAAACAACTTGTATACAGAATAATACGACAAATAAAGATATAATGTACAGAGCGACATATGAAAGTGAAACAATGAAGTATATAACGACAGTTTGAAACAACTAATAAGAAGGCAGAGCTCACGATTAACATATACATACAAATGAACTCATGTGGCTTAAATATTAACTTCACATACCTCGCTCCGCTTTCCCAAAGGGTTCTATTAAATAAATTGTGCAGGATTAAGCCTCCCTTTTTCCATAAATCGCACAGCAACGTGTCTTCTCTTCGCTCCTGCTAGCCTGATTAACCTATTAGTCACCTAGGCTACCGAAACACCTGACATGCTCTGATGCTCTAAAATTATTTAAAGGCATATAATGATTTAGTGGTCACTTACACTGTGGGATGGAGTTTTCAGGTAACTGTTAACTGTTTGCCACATCTAGTATGAGAGCATCTGTTTAATCCTTCATATAATTGCCAGATGCTGTCCGGCGTGCAAGGGGCAGCTATATGTCAAATTTAACTCCATGTACACCATCGCAAAAAAAAAAAAAAAAAAAACGGTATTGCTATTAACATGTATGTATGTAATAAGGTACAGTATGTGTCAAAAGCATCAGTGCAATATCAGACAGCACTTGTGAGAACAGCACAGTTATACCGTTAACAGATTCATGTCAAGCAGTGCGTGCAGGGCGGGTGAGCGCTCCGTGTATGCTTTAGTCACTCAGTTCTGTTATAAAAATGTATTTCTTGTGAAGACGGGATTTCGTTGAGACATGTTTTGCTCACCCTTTATATATATATATATATATATATATATATATATATATATATATATATATATATATATTTTATTTATTATTTTTTTTGCTTGCTTGTCAGTCTGATTAGTGTTGATTTTAAATGCAATAAATATGTTTGTATAAAACTTGTAGTAACGGTGCTTATAACTGGTGGGTGCGAAAAAATTTTGGCTGATGCGCCTACATTTTTGAAGTTAGGAGCACCGGTGCTACCAAGCAAAAAGGTTAATTTCGAGCCCTGTTTTGGGAAGGCCAGTGAGGAGGCTGTTACAGTAATCCACCCTGCTGCTGATAAAAGCATAAACAAGTTTCTCTAAGTCTTCACTGGAAACAAAGCATCTAATTCTTGCAATGTTTTTGAGATGATAGAATGCTGATTTACTAACTGTTTTGACTCGACAGCTGAAACTCAGATCTGACTCCAGAGTCACACTACGATTCTTGACCTTATTTTTTGTTGTTTGACCCTTAAAGCCAAGGTACACATTCTTTCTTTATTTTAGCGTTTTTTTTTTTTTAAAGCATGACAGTAAAACATGAATACGGTTATGAATATATTAAAACATGTGTTTGTTTGTTTGTAAAAATTCGTAATAATGACAAAAAATACAAATTTGTGGATCTTCTTACTTCCGGGTGCAGCTGTTGTTAGGGTATTCTGGGAAATCTTTCTTACCCCTTGGTTTCAAGTGTGGTCCTGAAAAGTCTTCGTTTGAAGGGGTGTATACCCCTTGCCCTGAGCCCTACGCCATCAAGCTAAAGAGAATTGGGACACCCCTACCACTTCACGGGCACGCGCAAAACGAGGGGTAGGGGTAAGAGGAAGGTCTAAGGGGTAGAATTTGGATTGGGCCAAAATCACTTTTTACTGATGCAGTGACTGCAGTACAATCCTAAACACACATTTACCATACGTTCTTTTAACAGAAGAGGGGTTTTGACAGTTTTGGTTGGAGCCCATAAACTGAGTAGGAGCAAGTGTTTGGACCGTTGTGAAGTGAAGCGCTACTTCAATTCGAAATATAAACCACATCTTAATCGGAAAGACATCATGCTTTTGAAAATATAAACCTTTAAAGGGGTGGTCCAGAAAGTAATTTTAAGGCTTGGGTGTGTTAATAAGATGCAAAGCAATGTGTGCTCATGTTTCACTTGAAGGAAATCATGTTATTTTTTCATATATCTCACTTTGATCATAGACAGCCACTCAGCTAACATGAAAATGACTATCATATTTCCTAGTTCCTCTGAAAGGCCCGCCCCCAAGTGACTCTGATCATCGTCATAATGTGCTGTGATTCGCGGATCCGCTCCATGTCACGCCCGTTCAAGCACACGCGTTTTGTTTAAACAGTCAGTCAACAAGTCTGTAACGAGTGAAAATGGGATGCGGCTCATTTAAGAGAGTGTTTGTGTGTCATTGTTTGTGTGTGTTTGTATGTGTGTGTGTGTGTGTGTGTGTGTGTGTATGTGTGTGTGTGTGTTTGTGTGTTTATGTGTGTTTATACCTGTAACACGAGAGGCGCATGTGCGCAGGACCGATGTTTATTTTTCTTTCTCTCTCATGCTTGGATTAAGTTATTTTCTGTGGTGACGCTGCTGACAGAATAAAGCACAAGATGTGGGATGAGACCGTTCGAGGTTACTAAAGTAACCCTTCGTTCCCCGAGGAGGGGAACGGAAGCACTATAAGTGGATTTGATTGTAAAATCCACGCATTGGGAGGTTCGGTTCAGAAGCTACTCGTCTGAAAGAGTATTGAACGGGCCAATTAAGAATGAATTGGCAGCGCAAGCCTGCGCAGGTGAGCGGCATAAGCAATCAACTGAGTATATAAGCTCACCTGGCGCCAGCAGACGCTATCCTTTTTAAGCTGAAGAGACTTTCAACAGCTAAGGGACAGTCATTATGGCGACGGAGTATAGTGCTTCCGTTCCCCTCCTCGGGGAACGAAGGGTTACTTTAGTAACCTCGAACGTTCCCCTTCGGGGGGAACTTCAGCACTATAAGTGGATTTGATTGTAAAATCCACGCATTGGGAGCCCATTGAAAGCGCCATAATGACTGCACCTTACCAACACCCCCGATGAGGAGATAGTCAAGCAAGCGTGACGCACCCACATCATGGGGGGCGCGGTCCTCCAACGTGTCCCTGGCCCTAATTTACCCTACTTCAACAGAAGTTTTACGGATTTATATATATTTTTTGGGAAGTCGTGAGCATCTAGATAATTCTAGGAAAATACGACAGTACGTTGGGAAGCGTGCAATCCCGATAGGGAGGACGCTGCGGAGGCCATCCCTTACCCAAGGGGGGATAGATGGCAGAATTTACATATGGACTAGCCCTAAAAAGGGGGAGTACGCATAGCAAAAGAGTGGTTAGCGGGGAGGGAAGACACGGGTCCGCCCAGGGGGGGGGGGACTTAACCGTGGCTGAATAAGCATATGGGATCGCCTAGTGGGGACCACGCATAGCAGGCACCTTTACCCAAAACGCGGGCTGACCAGCGGGCAGACCTACAACGTAGTGGGCCAGCAAGTGACTCCTCCGCTGAGTCAGTGCTGGGGGCCACGGAGGAATCTGCAGGGCTCACCTGACGGGGAACTTTACTGACAGATAAAAAGGCGCACGTATCTCCGTGTTAGGGAAAATGGCGCAGCAAGCGTGTTTCAACACCCTACCGAATTGTTTCCTCAATCACCAAGGGTTACCTAATACCCTTGAGGAAACCGGCTCCACTCGCAGATTGTAAAACCTTGCAAATGTGTTGGGTGTCACCCAGCCCGCAGCTCTACAGATGTCTGTTAGAGGGGCGCCGCGTGCGCGCGCTCGAGAGGATGCGAAGCTCCGAGTGGAGTGCGCACGCGCTCTCGGGGGACGCGGCTCATCTCGGCTCTGATAGTGAAAGAAAGGCATCCACAATCTAGTGGGAACTTATTTCGGTACGGCACTTCCCTGCTGCCGACCGCTATAACAGACGAAGAGCTGCTCAGATGATCTAAACTCTGAGTGCGGTCCGGATAATACGCAAAACGCGAACTGGACAATAAAGAAGGGCTGGGTCTGCCTCCTCCGAGGGCAGCGCTTGCAGGCTCACTACCTCGTATTAAAACGGAGTGGTAGGAACCTTGGGCACATATCGCGGGCGGGGTCTCAGGACGTGAGAGAAGCCAGCCCAATTACAGGCACGAGTCACTGACCGAAAAATGCCTCCGGGTCCCCGACCCTCTAATCGATATCAACGCGACCAGCAGAGCTGTCTTCAGGGACAGAAATATACTGAGTCGAGGATCGAAGGGATCTGCGGCTTGTGTAGCGAGGGCGAGATCCTAAGAGGGCATGAAGGGGGGCGGGGTGGATTAATTCGCTTAACGCCCCTGAGGAACCGGATGATGAGGTTATGCGTTCCCACGGTGCTGCCAGCCACCGCGTTATGAGAGCGGAGATGGCAGCCACGTAACCTTGAGTGTGGAGGGCGACAGCCTGCTCTCCAACTTCTCTCGGCGTAAAGAAAGCACAACGCTGATCTGGCAAATTACGGGGGTCTTCTCAGCGAGAGACACACCATTCAGTGAATAGACTCCACGTCAGGGCATAGGCGCGCTCGGGGAGGGGGCTCTAGCCCGAGTGACGGTATTAGCCACCGCAATCGGAGGTTACCTAAGTCTTCCTCGCGTCTAAAATCTCTTCAAAGATCGGCGAGGGTGCCAGGTGGTGCCCTGTCCCTGAGAGAGTAGGTGCTCTCTCGAAGGGACTGCCAGGGGAGGGCTATCGCGAGGGAGAGCTCTGACATCCAGGTCCGGTTGAGCCAGAGGGGCGCAACCAGCAACCTGTTTCTCGTCCTCCCTGACCTTGCACAGTAACTGCGCGAGCAGGCTCACTGGGGGAAACGCGTATTTGCGCGTGCCCCGAGGCCAGCTGTAAGCCAGTGCATCCGTGCCGAGAGCCCTCGGTCAGGGAAAGAACAACTGGCAATGAGCGATCTCGGGGGAAGCAACAGATCGATCTGGGCTTCCCCGAATCGCGCCAATATCAGCTGAACAGACTCGGGGTGGAGTCTCCATTCTCCAGGACGCAAGGCTGCCGTGAGAGCGCATCGGCTGCACGGTTGAGCTTGCCTGAATATGAATGGCGTGCAGCGATTTCAGCCGCGGATGACTCCAGAGGAGCAGACGGCGGGCGAGCTGAGACATGCGGCGAGAGCGCATACCCCCTATACGGCTGATATACGCCACCGCCGCCGTACTGTCCGTCCTGACCAGCACGTGTTGCCGCTCCAGCACCGGAAAAAAACGGTGGAGAGCGAGGAACACTGCCAACAGCTCCAGGCGATATGCCAATGCAACTGGGTACCTTTCCACAGGTCCGCAGCCGCATGCCCGCAACGCACAGCCCCCCAGCCCGTGTTGGAAGTGTCTGCTGAAACGACAACAAGACTGGACGCCTGTTCTAGAGACACCCAGGCCTGTAGGAACGAGGGGTCGCTCCAAGGGCTGAGGGCGCGGCGACACAGCGCAGTAACAGAGACTCGGTGTGCGCGCGCGTGCCATGCGCGTCTGGGGACTCGATCGTGAAGCCAGTGCTGAAGTGGTCTCATATAGAATAAGCCGAGCGGCATGAAGCGGCTGCGGATGCCATATGCCCCAGGAGCCTCTGAAATAGTTTCAGTGTGACCACTATTTTACTGTCGAGCTCTCTCAGACAGTACAGCATCAGCTGAGCGCGCTCTCCGGAGAGGCGCGCTGCCATGGTGACCGAGTCCAGCTCCAGCCCGAGAGAAGAGATCCTCTGCACGGGGGCGAGTTTGCTCTTTTCTCGGTTGACCTGAAACCCCCACAGGTGGAAGTGCCAGAGCACTTTGTCTCTGTGCATAATCAACTGCTCCGAGAGAGGGCAAAAATCAGCCAGTCGTAAAGAATTGAGTATGCAGATGCCCGCGAGCCGAAGGGGCGCTGAGGCACCCTCCGCGGGCTTGGTGAGGACCCGCGGAGACAGAGAGAGCCCGAAGGGGAGGGCTTTGTATTGCCAAGCTCGACCTTCAAACGCAAACCGCAGAAACTGTCGGTGGCGAGGAAGAGTGGAGACATGGAAATACGCGTCCATCAGGTCTAATGCTGCAGACCAACCCAGAGGACGAACGCACCGGAGGATGCGCTTCTGCGTGAGCATTCTGAACGGCAGCTTGTGCAGGCAGCGGTTCAAAACGCGCAGATCTAGGATTGGCCGTGACCCACCGCTCTTTTTAGGCACGATGAAGCGTGGGCTGTAAAACCCGCTCTCCATCTCGGCTGGAGGGAGCGGCTCGATTGCATCCTTCGCCAGGAGGACAGCAATCTCCTCTCGCAAGACAGGGGCGGACAGGGGGCTGACCCTGGTGAATACACACCCGTGACTTGGGGGGCCGTTTCGCGAACTGAATCGCATAGCCGAGTCTGATTGTGCGTATGAGCCACCGCGAAGAGCTGGCCCGCGCTAACCAGGCAGGCAGAGCTCTCGCTAATGGACTCATCGCTACAATCGCTGACGTACCAGCAGTGGGGCAGCGCGGAGTGGGTGTGCTGATCCGGGAAGCTCGCGGGTCCCACGGAAAAGCTGGAGGTGAGATATTTGCTCTCACTCCAAACCCGAGCTCCGGAGGGGAGGCTCGAGGGGTGGGAGAAAGGAGACCGTCCTCCCAGCGCTCGTGAGCCACTGGCGAAACGCACCGAATCTGCAAGCTAGAAAGCATAGCGTCCCAGACTGGCAGATATCGGGCTGTCACATCTGGGGAAGTGAAAAGTGCCCTTTCATAATGTTTTCATGGCAGTAAAAAGTGCCGTTGGAAATGGGGCCCCGCCCTCCAGCGGGGAAAGAGCAAGTTCCCTCTTCTCCAGATGGCCTGTCCCAGGGGCGCTTCGCGGTCCGTTGCCGGACTTAGCGGCGTTCTGGGCAGGGGGGCTGCCTGCTTCCGAGGTGCCCGACGCGCTCGCTCGCCGGAGGCGTGTGCGGGGGCGGAGCAGCTCTCGTAGGCGGGCGCCTTCGGCGAGGAGCAGGTATGAATGGCACGGCGGGCGGAGCGGGCTACGGACCGCCGATAAGACATCACCCACCAACTGCTCTCTCACCGCCTTGAATTCCTGGGTGAATTCACAGACAGTGTCGCCGAACCTGGCTGGGGATATGGGGAAGTCAAGAAAGCGGACTTTGTCGACTTTGCGCATATCAGCCAGGGGTGGCGCTCCTGGACCACTAATGTGGACATCGTCCTCCCCAACGCACACGCAGCGGACTCAGTAGTCAGAAGAGCTAAGTCGGCGGCGGTGCGAAGCTCGTAAGCCTGGGTTGGACCCACCCTCGTGCAGCTCGGCCAGCGCCTGCGCTTGGTAGCGCTGGTAGGTGGCTATCGCATGCAAGGCGGAAGCAGCCTGGCCCGCAGCTATGTAAGCTCTAGCTCCGAGGGAGGTAGATAACTTACAGGCTTTGGATGGGAGACGAGGCGGACCCCGCCAAGAAGAGGCGCCGCGCGGATTTACCGCCATCGCGCACTCAACCTGAGGAATCGCCACATACCCCCTGGCTGTTTCACCGTCAAGAGTGGTTAGGGTGGAGGAACACGCAGCACGAGCAGAAAAAAGTGCTTTACAAGACCGCGTGAGCCTACTGTGCACCTCCGGGAAGAAGGGAACGCCCCTCTAGTCGGTCCGGCTGCGGAGCTGGGGGATAAACCATCTCCAACCCACGGCCGAAGCAGCCCGGGAAAGCACGGCTAACATGTCCGTTTCAGGATCCGTAGTGACAGCGCTCACCAGCCCGAAGGGGGCGAGCGGGTCTGGATCATCATCGGACAATGAAAGCCCACCCTCCGATGCCGCGGTGGACATCTGGTCTCCGGTGTCATCGGGCGTAAGGGCTACCATCTGTTAGACGGATCGCTTCCCCCGCCCGAAGCTTGGATGGAGCGCTTAGAGGAGCGGGAGGTCCGCGGGCCCGTGGGCGACGGATTATCTCTCGCTGAAACCCTCAGATCTGCCCGAGTGCCCGCTGCAGAGCAGGGGACAACTGGGGTGGTTCGCCATTTTGCAAAGGCTAACCGCGATCTTGCGCAACAGTCATGGCATCGCAATGACGACATGAACTGCCCGCGAGCAGCGCATTAACATGCTGGACCCCCAGACATGTAACGCAGTGCCCGCGCCCATCATCCGAGGACAGGAAACCACCGCATCCAGAAACGCACAGTCGGAGCGCCGTCCTGATAAGGACGTGCTGCACGACTGTGTTGCTCTTTCTGTGAAGTTTGCAACTTTATACGCACCGCTCTGGAGGACCGGACCCAAAGAACGCCAGGCAAGGGAGAAACCCAGCTCGACCGTCTGCCACTGCGTGTACACACTCTGGACCGGGAGAATGCTCTCGTTCGCTCAGAATCGCTGGTCACAGCAGGAGGAACCCTCATCGACTCGATCAGAAAGTCTCTGAAGCGAAAAGGATAGCGTCTGCTGGCGCCAGGTGAGCTTATATACTCAGTTGATTGCTTATGCCGCTCACCTGCGCAGGCTTGCGCTGCCAATTCATTCTTAATTGGCCCGTTCAATACTCTTTCAGACGAGTAGCTTCTGAACCGAACCTCCCAATGCGTGGATTTTACAATCAAATCCACTTATAGTGCTGAAGTTCCCCCCGAAGGGGAACTGTGTGAGCCTTGATTGATTTTTTTTGGTGCTACACTCGAGTTAGGAGAGAATTGCTGTATTTTTCACACATATCCGGAATATGCCTGTGTATGTCTGAGATGTAAAATGCATGGAAAAGCTGCCGATAGGGAAAGGGAAACTGCCGATAGGGAAACTGCCGTCGCACACAGAGAGAGACGCACGTGCTCAGCAGTTTGACTGATAAATATGTATTTGTAACTAAATCGTTGGCGATCATCATTTCCCGTTGTTTACATCTTTGCTACAACACACCGTTAAGGCTGTAGTTGCTCCATCTTTGAGGAGATTTTAGCCGAATACAACACTGAACTGGGAGAGATTCTGGAAGCTGTTTTTTTTTTTTTGTCAAATCATGCTTGCAATGTATTTTATAATTCTCTGGAACATAATTAATATTGCACTGTAAGCACTTCTGTGTTTGTGTCGTGTCATTTGGAAGCCCAAATACAAAAACAGAGAAGCTCTGTGAAAATAGCAGGATGGCATTTCTCCTTTTGACAGCGGGAAACCAGGAAGACAAAAATCACACAAAATCAGAGTCGGCTAAATAATGCCGCACCACACAAAATTGAGGTGTGTGAAAAGGTGATGATTTAGAAGCATTTCTTGACATTGAGATTCATTCATTTCTTTTCAGCTTAGTCCTTTTACTAATCTGGGGTCACCACAGCAGAATGAACCACCCACTTATCCAGCATATATTTTTCGCAACGGATGCCCTTCCAGCTGCAACCCGTCACTGGAAAACATCCATACACACTCAATCACACACATACATAGGCCAATTTTAGCTTACCCAATTCACCTGTACCGCATTCAATTCAATTCAATTCAGCTTTATCTGTATAGCGCTTTTACAATGTAGATTGTGTCAAAGCAGCTTCACATAAATGGTCGTAGTAACTGGAACAGTGTGGTTCAGTAACTGGAACAGTGTGGTTCAGGTTTTAGTGTTTAAGTTCAGTTCAGTTCAGTTTAGCTCAGTTCAGTGTGATTTAATCATTACTGAGAGTTCAAACACTGAAGAGCAAATTCATCGATGCGTAGCTCTACCAATCCTGAACCATGCGAGGCAGTGGCGACAGCGGAGAGGGAAAAAAAACTTCACCTGATGGGAGTGAAGAAAAAAAACCTTGAGAGAACCAGACTCAGTTGGGCACGACCATTTTAATTTCTCCGCTGGCCAAAAGTCTTGTGCAGAACTTCATTTGCCGTGGTTTATGCTGGAAGATGGCCTCAATGAAGACTCGTCTGTCCCTGGAGCGTCACTGGAATCAGACTCATGTTCTCCACTCCCCACGACCATCAGCGCAGCAGCAGCTCAGGATATGGCCTGGTCCCGGATATGGAATCCTTGGGATCATCACGTCGCTGGTCTTGGATCCAATCAGTGACTCCGCCTAATCTGAGGACCTCGGGATGAGTATCCCCAGGTGAAAATAGAGAATAAAGAGAATAATTAGCGTAGCTGCTGTTCATAGTGTATATAAGCAAGATGCAGAAGCCAGTGTGGAACCCGCTAGGTGATGCATTGAGTGTATGCTTTACTAAACAAAGCATGTCTTTGGACTTGTGGGGGAAACTGGAGCACCCGGAGGAAACCCACAGCAAAACGGAGAGTACATGCCAACTCCACACAGAAATGCCAACTGAGGCTCGAACCAGCGTTTTTCTTGCTGTGAGTGTCAGGGAACACAGGCGGACACAAGTGCAGGTTAAGAAAGTTTATTCTTGATCAAAAAATTACCCTAAAAGGGTGCAAATCAAATCCAACTGGGCGTTTGCAGAGAAAAATAAGAGAAAAACAAAAACAAAAAAAACATAAACATAAAAAACTCCCAGAAGAGGGCGCTGTTAAGTCCTTGACAACAGAGACCGGGTCCTGTCACCAAATAAATCCAAAAGGGGGCGCCCAGTTCACAATCTTCAAAAAAGAGAAAGCAAAAGACAGCCGGGGTGATTCAAAAATAAATGCAAACAATAGCGTCTATAATACTGTTACCCGGCAGGGGGCGTGTTGGTACGTTGCCGTGAGGGGAATGCGGAAGTGGAGCGTGAGCGAGGGAGAGGAAGCCGGCAGTCAGTTGAAGCCGATGGGCTCCGAGAGGTTGAAGCAGTCCGGCCTGGGAACAGAGGAGGTTAAGGAGAGGCAAAGTGCAAGAACATGGTTCTGGCGTGGAGCAGCACAACAAGACAGAGTAGGAAAGGATAGGAGAGCCACGACAGGAGACAAGACGAGACCAGACGCGAGCGGCTCGGCGTGGGCGCGCTCGCAAAACAACAATCTAGCACTGGACTACACACAAGGAGGGGAATAAATAGGACACGAGAGGAATCACTGATAGGGTGCAGGTGAGTGAAAATCAATCTTAATAGATGGTAAATAGGGTAACGAGAGGGAGGAGAGATACGGGGAGCGATCAAAATAAACATTCACGTGCGCTCACCAGAAGTAAACAGAAATGGGGAACAGACAGCATGATCAGACTGAGGATGTGACAGTACCCCCCCCCCTACGAACGCCACCAGGCACTGCATGGGGGGGCCTACCTTGCCGTTGACGGAAATCCTCAACCAGTGCCGGATCCAGAACGTCCTGAGCCGGGACCCAGCTCCTCTCCTCCGGACCATAACCCTCCCAGTCCACTAAATATTGAAAGCCCCGGCCTCTGCGTCTGATGTCTAGTAATTTCCGCACAGTGTAAACTGGGGAGCCATCCACTAGACGGGGGGGGAGGGGGAATGGGGGCAGAGGGAACAAGACGTGAATACAATACAGGTTTAACCCTTGACACATGAAAGGTAGGGTGCACCCGACCAAGCATAGGAGGGAGCTTGAGCCGTATCGCCACCGGACTCAGGACCTTGGTGATCCGGTATGGGCCAATGAACCTGGGAGCCAACTTGCGTGAGGCTACCCTGAGAGGCAGGTCCTTGGTAGAAAGCCACACTCTTTGACCACATCTGTAACGAGGAGCGGGAGTCCGGTGGTGATCAGCTGCTGCTTTGGTCCGTTTATTAGCCTGGGCCAAGGCCTCCCTGGCTCTCTTCCAGGTGCGTCGACACCGCTGGACGAAAGCAAGGGCAGACGGAACTGCAGCTTCGGGTTCCTGAGTGGAAAACAAAGGAGGTTGGAACCCCATAGAGCATTGAAACGGGGACATACCTGTGGCAGATGAAGAAAGAGAATTATGGGCATACTCGACCCAAGGTAATTGTTGACACCAAGAGCCAGGATTGTGGGACGTCAGGCAGCGGAGAGTACGTTCCAAATCCTGGTTTGCCCGCTCGGACTGCCCATTGGTCTGGGGATGAAATCCTGAAGACAGATTCGTAGAGGCCCCGATCTGTCGACAGAATTCCTTCCAAAACCGGGAGACAAACTGAGGGCCCCTATCAGAAACCACATTGACCGGAAGACCATGAATCCGGAAAACATGATCAATCACCACTTGAGCAGTCTCCTTGGCTGAGGGGAGTTTGGGAAGGGGAATGAAATGGGCCGCTTTGGAGAAGCGGTCCACCACCGTGAGAATGACGGTGTTGCCTTTAGATTCTGGTAGGCCGGTGACAAAATCAAGGGCCAAGTGTGACCAGGGGCGGGATGGGATGGGAAGGGGGCGGAGCAGACCAATGGGAGGCGCATTGGAATTCTTGTTCCGAGCGCAAACAGAGCAGGCGGCCACGAACTGCCTGACGTCCTTGGCCATGGATGGCCACCAGAATCGCTGACGGATGGCAGCCAGTGATCTCCTGACTCCTGGGTGACAGGTCAACTTAGAGGAGTGACCCCACTGGATTACTTCAGAGCGCATCTTGGTAGGGACAAAGAGACATCCTGCTGGGACCCTCCCCGGTCCTGGACTTGTCCTCCTGGCTTCCTCAACCCGTTTTTCCCAAGAGAGAGATGCCACCACCATCTCCTTGGGTAAAATGGTGTCGGGTGGTTCCCTCTCCCCTGGGGCCTCAAACAGACGGGAGAGAGCATCTGGCTTAATATTTTTGGACCCAGGTCTGTAAGACAAGGTAAAATTAAATCGCCCAAAGAAGAGGGCCCAGCGAGCCTGTCGGGAGCTCAGCCTCCTGGCTGAACGGATATATTCAAGGTTTTTGTGATCCGTCCAGACTAGGGATGTAACGGTATCAGAATTTCACGGTACGGTAATACCTCGGTATGAATGTCACGGTACGGTATTTATTGAATCATTTACAGGAAAAAACAAAACTTATGAAAATACTCCAAAAAAGTGCCAAAAGTGTCAATGACATACAAATTAGCCATCTATCTGTAAGCTTTGAAACAGGAACTTCAATTTTAATAACAAAAAATTATTAAACCATGTAAAAACAATAAAGTTTCAATTTAGTATTGTTGAAAACTCATCACATTCAACATTTAATCACACTCAGCCCATCTACACAGATGAGAGCTCTGCTAGTCGGACTTCTCATCAAGCATCTCCCGCTGGATCTAATCTCACTGTATTTATGAAACGGGATATTTCATTTATCTTGTTGTCTTTATCTAACGACATATTCCCTGACTTTGGTCATTGGAATCTATTACTTGTTCTCAGGTAACGTGTTTTGGCTGAGCGCAAAGATAAGTTAATGATTAATGTAACCACGTACATTCTGTATATTGACTGATCGCTTGCCTTTATTTCCTATAATGTATAAACTTATTGTATGTTATACTTTTAAAATGGCCATTATCGATTATTAAAACTGATACTCAGCAAATGAGAGGGTGTGTTTCGTATTTTCACTGAAATTGAAAGGAGGCAGTTGTTATCGGCTCCGTTTAGTTATAAATATCCACACAGTGAAGATGACGCTCATCTTATGCAGCACGACGCCTCAACATGTCTGCTGTCTAAGTTGCTAATATTAAAATGAAAATAGGCAGTTCCTTAAATCATGTTTACATTTTATTGTTGATAAAGTGAAACAACGAAGCCAGGGTGATGTGAATGAAGTTATAAAGTACACTGTTCCCTTTGAAGATTTACCCGTGTCCTCGGTATAGTCTGCTTTTCCATATCAAACTGAGAAGAAGAGACTGCAGCCTTGATCAAACTTGCGAAGTCTGAACTTACACGGAGATGATGCAGGACTGAACTGTGCGTGTTAGGCTACTTAATATTCAGGAAAAGCCCCAATCAGAGAGGCGAACGTCTGCAGCCCCGCCTCCGTTTTCAGAAGTCTCCGTTTTCCATTATCCACACTGAGACATTATCCACACATTTCGAAACGCTCCGTTTTCGGCGCTCGAGAACTTCGGCGTAGTGTGGACGGTTGGCGTAACCGTAGCAAAACTTATGCGTTTTCAAACTAAAACGCATTAGTGTAAACGGGGCCTTAGAGTTTTCCAGCTCTTTTCATCCCCGCTTCTAGCAGCACACTCCATTTCCGCATTACTGGATCTGTAGCGACAACAGACCGCAAGGGATGATGGTCAAGCATGGGCTGATGGGTATTGTAGTTTTTGCTACCTCCCGTTCGCTTCATTCGCCTAAGCAAATTTTCTCAAAAGACCTATAGTTTTACCGAGTCATGCGACTTCGGTAATATCGAAAAAAATTAATATTGCGTTATGACGGTATTTACAATACCGTTACATCCCTAGTCCAGACCAGGAAAGGCTGAGCTGCGCCTTCTAACCAGTGACGCCACTCCCCCAGGGCCAACCTGACTGCCAACAATTCCCTATTACCTATGTCGTAATTTCGCTCTGAAGGATTCAGGCGATGGGAAAAGAATGCACAAGGGTGCACTTTTCCATCCAGGCGTGACCGCTGAGATAAGACTGCGCCTACTCCGACGTCCGAAGCATCCACCTCAACAATAAATTGCAGTTCAGGATCTGGAATAGATAGAACAGGAGCAGAGACAAAACGGGACTTTAATTTATCAAAAGCCTCCTGAGCATCAACTTCCCATTTGAACGGTACCTTGGGAGAGGTGAATGCTGTTAAGGGTGCAGCGATCTGATCAAAATTCCTGATAAAGCGCCGATAAAAGTTGGCGAACCCCAGGAATCGCTGCAGAGCCTTACGAGAGTCTGGAGTTGGCCACTCGGCGACTGCCTTTACCTTACAGGGGTCTGCCTGGATCTCTCCAGCCGAAATAATCAATCCCAAGAACGAGACCGACTGGACGTGGAAAACGTACTTCTCCGCCTTAACATAAAGCTGATTCTCCAGCAACCGTTGTAGCACTTGGTGGACATGTTGGGTGTGTACCTGTAAAGACTGAGAGAATATCAAGATATCATCAAGGTACACAAAGACAAAACGATTAACCATGTCTCTCAACACATCATTGACCAAGGCCTGGAAGACCACCGGGGCATTGGTCAGACCGAATGGTAAGACCCGGTACTCAAAGTGTCCCGTAGGCGTGTTAAAGGCGGTCTTCCACTCATCCCCCTCTCGTATGCGGATAAGATGGCAAGCATTCCGGAGGTCAAGTTTGGTAAAGACCTTGGCTCCCTGCAAAAATTCAAAGGCAGAAGACATGAGAGGTAAGGGGTACCTGTTTTTAATAGTGATGTCATTGAGCCCTCCATAATCAATACAAGGACGCAGGGAGCCATCTTTCTTTTTGACAAAGAAGAACCCAGCACCCGCGGGGGAGGAAGAGGGTCGGATGAGACCGACTTTGAGTGATTCATTGATATACCTATCCATGGCCTCTCTCTCTGGACCAGAAAGGGAAAATAAACGACCCTTGGGCGGAGAAGTGCCTGGGAGGAGTTCTATGGCACAATCGTAAGGACGATGTGGAGGCAGGGAAGTGGCCCGAGACTTGCTGAACACCCGGCGCAGGTCAAGGTACTCCGCCGGTACCCCAGAAAGATCAGCTGCCTCCACCTGTAAGACAGGACACACAGACACAGGAAAAGCAGCAGGATCCAAACAGGAAGCAAGACAATGCTGACTCCAAGACAAAACTGAATTACTCGACCAATCTACACGAGGGCCATGCTGCACCAGCCATGGATGCCCCAAAACTATGGGGGCACTAGGCGAATCTAGGAGAAGCAGCGTGGTAACCTCATGGTGATTGCCCGAGACAATGAGATGGAGGGGAGGGGTGGTATGGGATACAGTGGTGATAAGGGTGTCATTAAGAGAGCGAGCAGGGATAGGATTGGAAAGAGGGAGTGCAGGGATTCCCCACAAGGTAGCTAAAGAACTATCCATAAAATTACCTTCGGCCCCGGAATCGACCAAGGCCAAAGCAGAATTAAAAGAGTCACCAAACTGGACAGATACAGGGAGAACAGTACGAGAGGAGGGGGAATTCAATAAAGGGGTAGCGCTTACCAGGATCCCCCTCTTTACTGGCGAGCCGCGGCTTTTAACGGACAGGCCACTGCAAAGTGCCCTGGCTTGCCGCAGTAGAAGCACAGGCCCTGGATAAGGCGCTGTTGTTTCTGTTGGGGAGTCAGCCAAAGACGCCCCACCTGCATGGGCTCTGAACCCAAGGAGGTGGCATTAGCAGCCTCAGGAACAGCAGAGGAAGTGTCCTCCATCCTCCAGGGTGGGCGGAAGACTGGACGTTGACGACGGCGGCGCAGACGTCCTTCTACCCGTAGGGCCATACTAATGAGATCATCAAAATCTTGGGGAAGGTCGATGGTGGCCAACTCGTCCTGGATTTCCTCTTCAAGCCCCGCTCGAAACATGGACATGCAGGCCCCTTGATTCCAGTCGCAGGAAGCCGCCAAGGTCTTAAACTGGATGGCATACTCTGTAACTGACCGGCCTGCCTGGCGTAAACGAGCCAACTGGTCCGCTGCCTCCTGCCCCTGAGCAGATCTATCGAACAACCTCACCATCTCTTGTCTGAAGTCTTCGAATGATGCACAACAGGGAGCTTGGGTTTCCCAGACTGATGTTCCCCAATCACGGGCCTTGCCTGCGAGCAGCGTCAAAACGTATGCCACCTTGGTTCTTTCAGCAGCGTAGGTGTGTGGCTGTAAGGCAAACACCACAGAGCATTGAGAGAGGAAGGCTCTACATGAATTGGGGTCCCCATCGTAAGGTGGTGGGTTGTTGCATCGGGGTTCACGTGTATGCTGAGGGCCAGGGTCCGCTTGCCCCCCCTGGGCTGTGTCATGCTGCAACTCACGGATCCGTGCGGTTAAATCAGCTACCTGGTTGGCCAAGTACTCCATCTCCCTGGTTGTGTTGGTCAACCTTGCCTCATGCTGCCCTAGCAGCACACCCTGCTGGGTGACTGCAGTAATGACTGGATCCGAACCTGCTGCGTCCATTTTGGGCTAGATTGTTCTGTCAGGGAACACAGGCGGACACAAGTGCAGGTTAAGAAAGTTTATTCTTGATCAAAAAATTACCCTAAAAGGGTGCAAATCAAATCCAACTGGGCGTTTGCAGAGAAAAATAAGAGAAAAACAAAAACAAAAAAACTGCATAAAAAACTCCCAGAAGAGGGCGCTGTTAAGTCCTTGACAACAGAGACCGGGTCCTGTCACCAAATAAATCCAAAAGGGGGCGCCCAGTTCACAATCTTCAAAAAAGAGAAAGCAAAAGACAGCCGGGGTGATCCAAAAATAAATGCAAACAATAGCGTCTATAATACTGTTACCCGGCAGGGGGCGTGTTGGTACGTTGCCGTGAGGGGAATGCAGAAGTGGAGCGTGAGCGAGGGAGAGGAAGCCGGCAGTCAGTTGAAGCCGATGGGCTCCGAGAGGTTGAAGCAGTCCGGCCTGGGAACAGAGGAGGTTAAGGAGAGGCAAAGTGCAAGAAGATGGTTCTGGCGTGGAGCAGCACAACAAGACAGAGTAGGAAAGGATAGGAGAGCCACGACAGGAGACAAGACGAGACCAGACGCGAGCGGCTCGGCGTGGGCGCGCTCGCAAAACAACAATCTAGCACTGGACTACACACAAGGAGGGGAATAAATAGGACACGAGAGGAATCACTGATAGGGTGCAGGTGAGTGAAAATCAATCTTAATAGATGGTAAATAGGGTAACGAGAGGGAGGAGAGATACGGGGAGCGATCAAAATAAACATTCACGTGCGCTCACCAGAAGTAAACAGAAATGGGGAACAGACAGCATGATCAGACTGAGGATGTGACAGTGAGGCGATCATGCTACCCACTGTGGCACCACATCGCCAACATTGAGATGAAATGTTACATTTATATTGTTGAAAAAGAGATGAATATTAAAAAAGGTAAATATTAAATGTGAAATATATTTATTTGTTTACATATAGTCAGTGCAACACTTTTCAGTGTTTATTAAACTCATTTGGCCATCGTCTGTTTCTTTTAAAGTCTTTAAATTTAATAATAAGCCTTTAAGGGCAAATACTTAATTTAATTCATAGGGCATATCATTCAATAAATACAATTCAGTAATTCATATAAAGCATAACATTTCATAAATGTTAAAACATATTAATTAAATAAAATTAACATCCGCACTGAAAAAAATTTTAGCCAAGCCTTGTAAGCTTAATTTGAACAATAACAAATATTCATCCTAAAACATGAAATACAGTTTTTTCCAATTGTTTACATACATTTTCTGTAGGCATATCTCATATTGTCAGAACTCTACACACAAATCAAAAAACACTCACACACTGGGCAAAACTCTTCAATTCTTCTGCAAAATGAAACTCTACGTTCAAAACACTGTTATTTCTTCTCAAAATGGTCTTTTGTTTTCAAATGACACACACAAGCCATCACATGAATAGACATTCATAAGATCAGTTGAACACTGATGTGCTTAATGTAAAACACTATGACCATTCATCATAATGACTTACTGTCAGTCTTTTTTGTTCAGTGTTACACTTACTACAGACAATACATAGGCCTACAGAAGTGTATTGTAAAAATATTTCAGAATATTGTTTTATACAAAACACACAAATACCAAATACATTTTACTGTATTTTCCCCACAAAAACTGTGTACACAGTGTTTATCAACCAACACAAAGTTGCAGATAAAGTGGTCTACATGTACCATCAACAGAAGTATTTACAGAATACAGTTACAGTAAAAAACAAAACAAAATAAAAACAGCTATACTGCATCCTCTTTTCTGTTTTGGTCTGGCCAAGCAGTTTGGGAAATGTCACCTTGCATGGCAAATCCAGCCCTGAAAAGCATCAACTGCTATTGATTGGAAAAGGGGTATACATGTGTGTGGATTTCGGTCATACACTTTCCATCTCCAGACAGAAAAACAGTTCCTCAATAGGTTTGAGGAATGGAGAATATGGAGGGAGATAAAACACTAAAAATTGTTGGTGGACAGTAAACCAGTTATGATTCAGATGAGTTCTGATTTCTAAATTGAAATTCTGTGAGACAAGTGTTTACTCTTGTGATGAGTAAGTATGTAAACTGGAGGACAACTGACTTTACAATTTTGAATGACAAAATTTATATATATATATATATATATATATATATATATATATATATATATATATATATATATATATATATATATATTGTATTTCTTTAAAAGTAATGCTTCAATGAATGATCTGCCAGATAGAACCTTATAATTCCAAGCGGAAATTACTTTTCAGAATGAGAAGGTTCTATCTGCATTTACCGTGTTTTTTTTTTTTACTCTAATTTGCAAGTGTAAGAGAACTTTGATAATTTACATTTAGAGAACCCTTAGGGTCTCTGTCATGTTAATGTATGAAAGAAAACTTTTACGCACATGTTGTTTGCTATATGGAATGCAAAAAACTTTGAAGCTCAATATCTCAAAATCATTCAGAACGCAGATAGAACCTTATAATTCTAATGTGACTAAGTGTTAAACTTTACTACAGACAGTAGGCCTACAGAAATGCATTGTAAAATATTTCAGAGTATTGTTTTTATACAAAACAAATACCAAATATATTTTACTGTATTTGCACCACAAAAGCAGTGCACACAGTGTTCATCCCAACCAACACAAAGTTGCAGATAGAGATGCGCGGATGGGCTATTATTTCATCCGCAACCGCATGACAAAATTCATCATCCGTCCGCCATCCATCCGCAGTAACATTTTTGACCAATTTTTAAAACCGCACCCGCCCGCCATCTGCTGATTGTGCTCTTTATTTGAATGGCTTATTCCTTTTTATTATTAAATTAATGTTTCTTTATTGATCATTATAGAATAGAGAATGACTTTAATGTAGACATGCAGTTAATCCAAGCGTGCAAGTCATTAATTGACGACGGTTTGAAGTGACGCTAAAGATACGAGGACGTGTCTTTTCACTTGATTCGATTCCTCGGTCCTTGAGTCTTTTCCTTGCGTCCTTCCCTCGTAACCCGGTGGGGTGGAAACACGAGGAAAGAAAGCAAGGAAAGGAAACGAGGATGCACAAATAAGAAATGAGAAGCACCCGAGCTCTCAGAATATCAGCAGTGAACTCCGTCTCCAATCGGCGCACAGGGACAAAAGTAAATAAATAGCCTAAATTAAACGCACTGTACTATACAACTTTTTTTATTGTAGCCTAATAGAAAACGCATTGACACATCATTTCAACATGCTGCTATTTAGCCTACTACTAAATGCCTATTTTACTTTATTTTTTAGTAAATAGATAGAATAATAAGTCATTTACATTATAGCCTAATGATGTTTACATTTGTAGTTGTCCATAGCAACCCCAAAAACGTACCTGATTGCCTTGCACATCTAATTAATGGGCACAGTTTTTCGACTATTTTTTTATTTTTTTATTTTTTATTTTTTGCTGTGGATGTTATTGAGCTTGTAGAAATCGGAAACAACACCAGTTCTGCGCCACAGATGAACCTTTATTTATATCTCTATCAGACAATACCTATTTTATATGCCAAAAGAAACAACAGGCAGTAAAAAAAATTAACATAAATATCTTAATGTAGGCATAGGCTATAGTCGCATGCTTTGGCAAACAGTTGAAATTTTTTTTAATAAAAACATCATATCGTGCCTAAGCCTTATAGGCTCAGTCACCCCCACAATTAGAAATTAAATTAGAAAAATAGATTTGCCATCCCTCTTTGAGCGAACATAAAGTCTGACCAGGCTAAGTGCATGTATGACAAGTGTCCCAATAACCCATGGACTTAGGATCATCCCCATTCCCCTCAAACTTGAAGCATAACGAAATACTACGGCATTACAGTTGCGACAAAGAAATTCTGGCAAAATAAACTTAGCCTCGGAATGTAAAAGCGAGGCCAACATATCTAGAATAGAATAGGCTAAACCAATATGAACGTAAAATTATCAGCTGACCGAACTCAAAAGTTTATATTGAACATATGTGTAGCCTAAATAACATAGGCTAATTGGTTTAATATGCCTGACCTTAGGTCTAGTTTGATTTTTTCTTGGCACAATGCAGGAATAAAATAGCATCTAGTGTCAGGATTCAGACAGGAGCGCCTGCATAGCCACTATAACTGCTGCACTGAAGGAGCGCTCGCTCGCAGCACTTGTTGCTGAAATGCATAGAATTTTCTTGGAAAGGTGCTGCAGTCGTGGGAATGACTGGCCTTATTTCTCCCTAAAGGAAAGTAGATTTTCCTCTGCTGATCCGTCTATACGGAAGTTTGTAGAGGAATACTTCTGTACTTCATCCAGAATTAGTGTATCCGATTCCTCCTCCCATTCTGTGAAGTCAGTCCTAGGCTTTTTCGTTGGTGCGCCAGCTATGCCTATAAAAACAGTACAACCGCCCACCACCCACCCGAATTTAATTAAAATATAATTTTTTCGTAACGTCATCCGCCCGATCTGTGGTTTATCCGCGGAGTCTGCGGCTATAACCGTCAACCGCGCATCTCTAGTTGCAGATATCGTGGTCTTAATATACCATCAACTGAAGTATTTACTGAATACAGTTACAGTAAAAAAAAAAACACCTATTCTGTGTGACAGGTATTTACCTATGTGATGAGTTAGTATGTAAAGTAGGACAACTGACTTTACACTTGTGAAAACGAGATTTTTGCATGAAAATTGTACAAAATGCAGAGAATTGTGTGGAGTGTTTTGAAAAAAAAGTGTGTTTTAAACCTGCAATTTGAGTGTAAAGCAGGAATTGTGCTTGTAATTTAGCAGAATTGGTTCAGGGGGTTGGTGCATAAGTTACATGTTGTAGTCATTGTGTCTGAAGTACAAGTAATTGTCTGTAAACAATTGGAAAAAAACTGTAATACATTTAGTTTCAATTTCTGTTAAAAAGTATTGCATTTATATTGGCCTTTGGGGGCGTCTGTGCTAACCTATAAAACAGTCTTACTGTATATTAAGTGTATAGTTTTAAAATAAATATATTTCATTTGTTAATAATGGTTGTGTTTTTGCATAACAGTTAAAGAAAAAGGTCAGTCTGAGCCACAATGTTGGACTGATATCATTACCAAAGGATGGAGAAGATGTTGAAGCAAATACTCTCTGTAGTGTTTCTGGCTGGGGAAGACTGTGGAAAAATGGCCCAAAGACGGGTCGTCTAATGGAAGCAAACACAAGTACAGTGAATGATGCAGAGTGTAAACACAGATGGGGATCTGACTACAAGGCCTCAAAGATGATCTGTGCTTATGGCCATGGTGGATCCTGCGTACGTGTACGAATAAAAGGTGAATCAGAATTTATGTTAATGTTTGAACTAATTTCACTAGTGACGTGTTGATCTGTGTTTTTAACAGGGGGATTCAGGAGGTCCTTTGGTTTGTAATAACACTGCTGTTGGAATCACATCCTTCAGTGACCCTTATAGCTGTAATTCACGTTTGCTTCCTAATGTGTATACTAAGATTTCAGCATATCTTAAATGGATCCACAAAAAAATTGAAAATATGTGATTTCATGGAAATACAAAAGGGAAGAAGTTCTTTAATAAATCATTAATCAGTCCAAGTTTCCTCATTGTCTCAAACATACATCATTCATAGTTGCAGTATTACAAGGCATATTTGATGGCATTTCCCATCAATTTACCTGGCCAGTATCCAAGTACAATCATATCTACATGCAAAGGTGGAAAAGCTTAAAAAAATAATAATAATAATAATTCTAGGATTAGTAGAAAAATAGAGATTTTCATTGACAGATCTGCAGCTTATTAGACATTCTCTTTTCAGTCTATTCTCTGCAAACCCTAGAGATAGTAGTTGTAAAGAAACATTAATTTTCTGAAATACTTAAGCTGATTAGTTAAATAAAATAACAGACACTACACATCTAAACATATGCTAATTAAATCAAACAACTAATTGGTGATGCTGAGTTAATAGTTAATACATTTACTCTCTAAACCATGTGAAATGTGAAAATGACACCACAAGTTTAACAATTATTTTCCCCCATCATGTTACTTATATCACATTCTTAAACCACACATCTTCAAGTTTTCACCAACCCGTGAATCTTTTTGCCACACAAAGATGGGTTTGAAAATGTGATTAAAATGAAATTTGAGTTGCTTAAAGGCACAATACTTTCTAAATCCACTACAATAGTGTTATATACAGTATTTTGTAGACTCTTGTGCTTACATTATGCCACATGTTTCAAAGAATGCTTGAATGCAGAAAAACAAGCAATTTTAACTAGTCACATCTACCTTTTCCTGTGAAATTGACAAACTACAGCTTATTCAAAATGCAGCTGCTAGAGTGCTTTCTAGAACAAAGAAATATGATTATATTACTCCAGTTCTTTCATCATTGCACTGGCTTCCTATTAAATTTCCTATACATTAAAAAATTGACTACCTTTAAAATTGAATTGACTACCTACAAACTAAACGGCTTAGCTCCCCAGTATTTGAGGGGGCTCCTGGTATATTATAGCCCCTCACGTCCACTACACTCAATTAATTCTGAACAATTGATTATTCCCTGAATATCGAAATCAACTGTAGGCGGTAGATCTTTCTCTTATCTGGCACCTAAACTCTGAGACAGCTTTCCTAGCACAGTTCGGGAAGCAGACACACTCTGCCAGTTTAAAATAGATTAAAGACGCGTCTCTTTGCATTAGTATACACATAAAACACAAATGCTGTTGAAATCCAAGGCCTCTAAAGGATTGATAGTCTGCTGTATTTAGGTCAACTGGAGCCGGGAACACTTCCCCAAAGAGATTATATTTTGAATGGCATCTGCACTTGTAAGTCTTTTTTTTTTATTATTATTCTCGAGGTTTCCAAAATCCTGGACCAGGCCGTATCCTGAGAAGCTGCTGTGGTGGTCATGGTAAGACCCCAGTGACAGTCGAGTCCCCGCATTGATCCTGAAGGGACAGCCTGTACACCAGCAGGTGACCTCTCCCACCTGCAGCTTTTCCACGATGGACGTCCAGCGCTCTCCAGACTCTGGCGCCTAGACTACAGCTCTGCACAACAAGTTTGGCCTATTTTGTCCATAGGAGAAACGGTTGTACCCAACTGAGCCTGGTTTCTCTTGAGGCTTTTTAATTCTTCACTTTCGCCAATTGGTCTTAAGTTTTTTCCTTGCCGCTGTTGCCGCTGGCTTGCATGGTTTGGGTCCCATGAAGCTGCGCATCAATGGATTTGCTCTTGAGTGTTTATACTCTCAGCAGTGGAAATTAAACCACACTGAACTGAGCTAAACTGAACTTCAATACTGAAAACTGAACAGACACTGTTTCAGTTTATAATCTTCTATGTGAAGCTGCCTTAACACAATCTACATTGTAAAAGCGCTTTAGAAATGAAGATGAATTGAATTGACACACACCCTGGATTTAAAGTTTGGTTGTATTGAAAATGGGGAAACGTCAAAGATTCTTATATTTGTTGTGTGTTTTATTAAACTGTGGAGTACCACAGGGATCAATTCTTGGGCCTGGGTATTATTCACCCTGTAAAGCACATGCTCCTCTTGGCTTTGTTATTTAGGCCAACCTTTCTTGGCCTACTTAGATCAACTGGTTCTCATGCAATGTTTTTTTTATCAAAAAAAAAAAACTGAAATAACTGAAATCATAGATTCCAATTCTCTAGGCCAGCAAGTATCTCAGTGTGCAAAAAATCTTGTTGTTGATCAAAACTAGACATTCAACAAACAGATCAATACTGTTGTAATCTTGCATTTTTCAAACCTCCAATCTCGGGGCAATTTCCAAACGGTGATCTGTGCCTTAGAAACAACTTGTCTTTAGTATTCTTTTCTCTCTGCAGCCATTACAAAACACAAATGCTAGACTACTCTTTGGCACCTGTACAGTAAGTATGAGCCAGAAATTCATATTTCAATCACTATTTGAATTCAGCAAAATATATACTGACATGTTAAATACTTCTAGACCAAACCAAGCATTAGCAGGAACAATATTTACTCATCATCTTGCATAAACCACAGACCTATACCAGAGCTTATATATTTCCAACGCACTTGCAAACATTTGATCGTTTCCACTGGTTAACATTATCACAAGCACAATCTTTCTCAGCTCTAATGAATAAACATGTTTCCTGTGTGGTAAATAAGTCAGGGCTGGTTGGTCCTGTGGAGAACTTTTCATAACTATATTTTTTCTTAACTGTGCAATGTGAAGATTTAGTCAAGACGTTAAAGTAAGACCCCTATACGCTTTTCAAAGGATATCCTATGATTTTTTATGAGCACATAGAGTCAGCACCTCAACACACCTTTTTTTTTTCGGACCAGCACACCCATGAACCAACAAGTGGTGCAAATGGATTTACTATTTAAACATTTTGTCTAAGGCCTATAGCTGGATAAAAAGGATGGTCATTTTATTTATTTATTTTTTGCTATTATTCCCATCATCTTGTATTAAATATGAAGCTTAGATTATGAGGCACTTTAGTGCCATTTTATCTGCTAATTTGTCTTTATGTTTGGACACTTTTCAGCTGATAATGAGCATAAAATATTACTAGTATTAATTACAAATATTTATTTTAACTAAAGCTTACACAAGGGGGTCTTAACCTTTTTCACTTCGGGGCCCACTTCTTTCTACGATTATTTTTTAAAGGCCTATCTGTCTGACATTTTCTCTAAAATTATTGTATGAATTGTATGAATTATTGTATGAAATGATCATAAAAAAAAATTATATATATATATATATATATATATATATATATATATATATATATAT
The DNA here is from genome assembly GCF_052040795.2 of Danio rerio. Lineage (NCBI taxonomy): Eukaryota > Metazoa > Chordata > Actinopteri > Cypriniformes > Danionidae > Danio > Danio rerio. Next base: position 19,906,238 of record NC_141042.1, read on the forward strand.
ATATATATATATATATATATATAATACACACACACACACACACACACAGCTGAAGTCAGAATTATTAGCCCTCCTTTGATTTTTTTCCTTTTTTAAATATTTTCCAAATTATGTTATACAGAGCAAGGATAGTTTAGAAATGTGCTGAAAAAATCTCTCTGTTAAACAGTAATTTTGGGAAAAAATAAACAGGGGGGCTAATTATTCAGGGGCCTAATAATTCTGACTTCAACTGTATTGTTGTGAATAAGGTTATAAAGTACATTGTTCCCTTTGAAGATTTACTGAACATGTCCTCGGGGGTCTGTTTTTCATATCAAACTTGCGAAGTCTGAACTTACAGGGAGAGGATGCGAGACTGAACTGTGTGTGTTAGGCTACTTAATATTGAGGAACAGCCCCAATCAGAATGTCTGCAGCCACGCCTCCGTTTTCAGATGTCTTAGTTTTTCCCCATCCACACTGAGACGGAGCAACAGCGTTTTAAAAATGAAAACGGCCTCTCCAGTCTTTTCAAAACGCTCCGTTTTCGGCGCTCGAAATCTCCAGCATAGAGTGGACAGATGGCGTAACCGTAGCAAACTAATGCGTTTTAAAAAGAAAACGCATTAGTGTAAACGGGGGCTCAGAGACCTCACCCCTGAACACCCCCTCCTTATTTTTCTTTATTGCAAACACAACAGCAGTCTTGATGGTTATTGCTCTGCTTTTTTGGGGTCATTTATTGTGATATTCCAATTGCAACAGCGAAATACCCTAGACTGTATCACTATAAGAAGATATCTCTGTAGACGGAGGGAATTTCATGTCAAGTTCAGCCTTATAATCTTAAAATGTCAGCAAAATCTGGTGTTTTGTCATCACTTTATACATTACACTTGAGAATCATTCAAATACTAGCTCTAAAGTGATGTTGGGGAATTAGTAATGGCTTCTGCTGTTTTGACGTCAGCTGCAGATGTAAATGAATGGTGGAAGATAGCAGTTCCTAAAAAAAAAAGGGTTTTTAGACTCTCTGTGTTTGATTTTCTTTTTTATATACCCGATTGTGCTGTCGAACTGTTATATAAACGCAATATCACGTGAGTAGCAGCACTGGTGGGACACTAAGGCACTCAGCCTGCGGCCTTGTGCCAAGGCATACAGTAATTCCCACCACTGCTGATATACAGCCATACCGTACTGCTATTCATGTGATATTGCTCATATATATCATTCATTCATTCATTTATTCATATTCATTCAAGGGCTTAGTCCCTTTATTAATCCGGCAGAATGAACCGCTAACTTATCCAGCAAGTTTTTACACAGCGGATGCCCTTCCAGCCGCAACCCATCTTTGGGAAACATTCACACACACACTCATACACTACGGACAATTTAGCCTACCCAATTCACCTGTACCGGATGTCTTTGGACTGTGGGGGAAACCGGAGCACCTGGAGGAAACCCACGCGAACGCAGGGAGAACATGCAAACTCCACACAGAAACGCCAACTGAGCCGAGGCTCAAACCAGCGACCTTCTTGCTGTGAGGCGAACGTGCTACCCACTGCGCCACTGTGTCGTCTCATATATATATAGCTTCTGCGTTAAACTATACTGACTGAATATCTACTATTAAATATCTACTAACCAAAAATATGCAAACAAATGTCAATTACAGTAAAACACCCTAAATCTGTTGAATGTGTCAATCTTGTAGCTGTATATTATTGGGAGATCGCTGACAGGAACAATGAACAGGTCCGTCAGAGCGTGTCTGAAGCTCATATGCAAGTTTATTTTACATTCTATGCATGAAAAACCACTGAGCCTCGCTAGACCCTCCTGTATGGGGGTGCATCTGTTATAAAACACTTAAATGACATACTGACATACAACTGCAGATATATTAAACAGTTCACACAAAAATACACAAAGAGAGACTTTCACGTCCACTTTATGCATAATTTGTGAACTATGGTGTAGTTGCAGACACAAACTTGAGGGTGTTTTTGCACAGAGTTTAAAGTAATCAATTAAAAGAACAGGAGAAAGTGCATTACTTTAGTCATTTTAAGCATATTAATTATAAAATCCAAAAATTATAGCATAATATTGAGAACTAATTTTAAGCTCGCAGCCCACCTGCAGGATCGCTGAGGCCCAGCAGTTAAGAATCCCTGGTTTACATTACTGTTTTATAGATTAGTGTTTTTAATGTCAAATTTGAATGAAGGATTAATGTGCAGAGTACAGTACAATGTGCAGAGTACAGTACAAAAAAATTAAAGACAAATAATTGACCTTTGGCAGTAATGATAGAATATTCAAAACACCCCTAAATATGGGCCAGTCTCTTCTCTTTCATAACAATCTAAACACTGTCTGATTGTTTCTTTATTTTCTTTAATAAGGCTTCCTATTCCTATCATTGGTTTTAGATATGCCAAAACTTCATAATACAGCCATAATAAAGCAATTACAAAAGCAGCCTACTACCATCTTTAAAAACCAAGCAAGGCTAAGCTGACAAAAAATGCCATTACTGCAACAGACATCTCACCAGCTGTATCCAAAAGAATACATACAGTACATTACATACAGTAGTAGCATCTTATACAAAACTCTGCTGCTCTACTACAGGACAAAATCAGGAACCATCCTTGTTTACAACTCTCTTCATATGTTCTACATCAGGGGTCCCCAACCTTTTCATTTTGAAGGCAACATACATTTTATTTTCTTTAAAAGTGACTGGGTTGGTCTGTAACAGAAAATTACATGGGCTGGGACTACCTGTTTTGTTGCTCTTTTTTTTCACTCAGAAGCACAGCTGCTCCCACAAAATAAATGTCCAAAGATAAAGAAATCTTGATGATGATACCAATAATGATAACTATAACAATAAATAAATAAATAAATAAATAAATACATGCAGTTCTCTCCATTTTACTGCGCTGATTGTGCTGATAAATATTTAAAAACATGGGTTTTCTGCTAGAAATATATATATTTTTTTGCTGCAACTGTTGTATTATTCAAAAATAAAATCATATTTTTTATTCAAACAAAAATGCAGCACTGAAGTAAAGAAATATTTTTGAACCATTGTTTTATATGCATGTCAATTTAATAAACAAATAAAGTTTCTGCTACAGACATAGAAATGTAAGATTATAATAAATCTAATTCAAAACTGAAAGCTGCATCGCACTCATCAGTAAACTAAATGGAAAATCAATAAGGTATATGCATTTCAAGAGGGCTTCTATCATTATTTATAAGTTTTAGTTTCGTATTGTATTGAGAATGTTCTGTGCACACAAGCTTTAAAATTAGTAAACTTAGTTTAAGATTAAATGTGAGGGTTTTTTGGCTATGGTGTATACAGAGATTATTATTGAGAGTATTTTATGTGTGTTAAGAAACTTCTAACATGAGCGGCTTATATGACACGGCCTTTATAATGAACTGTAATGAATTTAGTGAGAATTTAATTTGGTGTCAGATGGTGTGACTTTCTAAATGACTCATACTGTAATAAGAGCCAATCAAATTAGTTTCATCTATAAAATATAACTCAGGGTGGGACCATGAAAAAATACTGTAAATCTGAATGTCTCCACCCATATTTTCAGTATATATATATATGCAAGTGTTTTGTCATAGAGAGCTCACTGATAGTCTTCATCATGACCATCATCATCATCTCTCTGCTCCTGCTGGTTTCTCTGGTGCCAGACCTGACCTACACTGGTGAGACTGACTATACAGATGATGATTTGGGCATTTGTTAAGAATATTAGTTTTTAAAGTACAGAGTAATTTGACTAACAACTATTTTCATTTACTAACACCTGTTTCTTTCAGCTCATGTGGGTATAGAGGACGGCACTGAAGCAAAACCACACTCCAGACCTTACATGGTTTCTCTTCAGAAAAACAGCAGGCATATCTGTGGTGGATTCCTCATTACTGAACAGTTTGTCTTGACTGCTGCACATTGCTGGAAAAAGTAAGAGTTTTGTTTAATGTGAACTGTGAGCTATGTTGAGTTAAAATCCATTTCGAATGACACATGAGCACAATCATGCAGTGCATCATACAACAGTGATACAATATGCTTGTTCAACAGAGGTGATGTCATCACGGTTGGGGTTGGCGCCCATGATTTGAGTGGAAATGAAATTTACGACACCTTTGAAGTGACATCCTACATCCCACATCCTGAGTATAAACTCAATTCTGATCGGAATGACATCATGCTTTTGAAGGTATCAACCTTAAATCCTTTTATTCTTTGTCATTTGGTGCTTCTGTTTTAAAACAAACAAACAAACAAACAAACAAAAACTACAGAATAATCATAAATTGAGTCGATAATATTTTACAATATGGGTGCAGGCGACGTGGTAGCGCAGTAGGTGGTGCTGTCGCCTCACAGCAAGAAGGCCGCTCTATTCAAGCCTTGGCCGGGTCAGTTGGCATTCATGTGTGGAGTTTGCATGTTCTTCCCATGTTCGCGTGAGTTTCCTCCAGGTGCTCCGGTTTCCCCCTACAAGTCCAAAGACATGCAGTATATGTGAATTGGGTAAGCCAATTTGTCCATAGTGTATGTATGTGTGCAATTGAGTGTTGAGTATGGGTTTCCCAGTGATGGGTTGCGGTTGGAAGGGCACCCGCTGTGTAAAACATATGCTTGATAAGTTGGCGGTTCACTCCGCCGTGGCAACCCCAGATTAATAAAAGAAAAGAAAATTTTTAAAATAAAAAATAAAATAAAATAAAAAATAAAATAAAATAAAATAAAATAAAAAATAAAATTTTTAAAATAAAATTTTATTTTATTAATAAAAAAAATAAAAATAAAAAAAACCCAAAAAATAAAAGGACTACGCCTAAAAGAAAATGAATGAACGATTACTGGTCCACTGATATAGATTAGATAATGTTTAGCTAATGCACAGATAATCAAAAGTTAAGATATAATTCATGAAAACTAAACCATTTATTAATGATTACAGCATGCGCATCAAATGAATACTCTTTATTATTCATATATTAAGTAATCGATAAACTGTTAACTCTAATAGCGTATAGTTTATTTAATAACCAATAGTGTAAATGTGTTAATTACCACAACATATCGACACCATGCAGTTCCTTTTCTAATGATTTGCAACTAAATAATAGCAAATAACTACTTACAGTATACAAACAATTAGTTAACAGTCCTGAGCCAGAACAAGTCATACAGTTATTAAACCTTTGTGAATCATTGTCTAATGATTAACTAAATAAAAGCAGACAACTGGAAGTGGAAGTGCATAACTTTGACTACAGACAGCATTTACATAATTAGTTCATATAATATGTTATTAGGGAACTAATACCTTACAACTCGTTTAACTAACAACTCATGACTCGCTTAACTCATTTAAGCCAAGCTTAAGACCCTCTTGTTCAAATTGGCTTTTAATGCAGAGCACTCACACATATTGTCAACCCAGGCTCTTGTGGAAACGTAGTCCCGCAGGTCTGCTTTTTAGTTGTGTTGTATAACTTGTGTTTACTGGTGTAAAGCACTTTGGTCAACCTTGGTTGTAGTAAGATGCTACATAAATAAAGGCTGATCGAATGAACTAATACCATATTATTGATTAATTAACGTAGGAATCATATAGAATATTAATTTGTTGCTCATACAGTAATAATCAGTTGAACTAATGATCATGTTCTGCCCCTTATATCAAACGCCTTGCTTGATTCGACAGAGAGATAACGTCTTCCAATGACAACAGACTCAAGGCATAAGTTTGAACCTTTTACTGTAGATTATGGAATAACGTAAAACTGCAAAACATACAAAATACAGAATGGTAAGTACTCTGGATCAATAATATGTAAATTAAACAAGCACAATCTGCACTCTATGCACAATAGGTCACTGTTTACGCACTTAGCTGAATCATATATGTAGTCACATATTGCAATTGACCAAAATAAAGAACACAATAAACATCTTGCATGCATAATAACATGCTTATAGCGTAAACATAAACAAATATAACTCAAATTATGATAAAATAATGTCTACATACCGAATGTGCCTTCAGTACAACTTGTATAAGGGAGCAAATGAAACTACAGCCGTTTGCTCTTCCATGCGGCTTCTGAATGCATAGGCTCACATTTATGATGTCATGAAATAAGGACTATAACATAAAATGTAATACCCATGTATAACCAAAAGAGGTCGCTAAATACCAGATTAACACTAACTCAATGTAAAAAGTCTGGATAAGACAGAACACTCCCCGTCTGGTATTCCTTGAATGCCAAACCTTTCTTGAAGTCTTGAGCAGTCTATTAAGAGTTCTCTTGAAGAAGGAGTACGACCTCATTTATTAGTCTGAGGAACAACTTGGGTCCATCTTTTCCAATGATTTTTACTTGGATTTTTCTGACTCGTCCATCTTGACTGGGGTAAGTTTCTGTTATAATTCCCAGCGGCCAGTCATTTCGTTTGGACTGAGAGTCTTTGAGCAGGACTATGCTTCCTTTGGGGATGTTTGTTTGTTGATGTTGCCATTTTCGCCTATACTGTAGTGTTGCAAGGTACTGTTTTCGCCATCTGTCCCAAAAGGTACTTGCAAGATTTTGCACCATACGCCACTGTTTGTATAGGTCAGGCTTTTCACAGTTCTCGGGTGGAACTAAGTCGGTACTGGACTTTTGGGTAAGTAGGGTAGCAGGTGTCAAGATAAAGGGATCCGCTGGATCAGTTGACACTGGTATCAAAGGTCTGTTGTTTATAATGACAGTGACTTCAGCCATAAAGGTAGAGAGTACCTCATGTGTAAGCCTGGAGGATGACGTCTGGAGAAGCATGGAATCCAAGATTTTGCGGGTAAGTCCGATTATCCTCTCCCATGTGCCACCCATGTGCGATGAATGAGGGGGGTTGAATGTCCATGTGCAATTATGGTCTGACAGAAATCGTTCCACTGCCTTTTCATCCACGTTAGATGGTATTTGCAGGTCTTTACAAGCTCCAATGAAATTGGTTCCTCTATCCGAGCGAATCTGTTTTACTGGACCTCGGATTGCCAAAAACCTCCTTAAGGCATTAATGAAGCTGGAAGTAGTTAAGGACTCGATCACTTCTATGTGGATAGCTCTGATGTTTAGACACGTGAACAGCACTGCCCATCTTTTGCTTTCTGCAAACCCACCTCTTGTCCTTCGAGCACATACCGACCAAGGGCCAAACACATCCAGTCCCACATGTGTGAAGGGAGGCTCTGCACTGAGCCGGTCTTTGGGCAGATCTGCCATCTTTTGAGTTTCACAGCCCCTCCTGAGTTTACGACATACAACACAGGTATGGATAAGACTGCTAATGCGTTTTTTGCCTCCTATTATCCAGTAGCCCGCAGATCTTATTGCACCCTCTGTAAAGTGGCGGCCTTGATGATGTGTTCGCTCATGAAAGTGCCGTATCAGGAGTAAGGCTACATGGCTCTTGCCTGGTATGATGAGAGGCCTCTTTTCTTCAGAGCTTAGATCCGCTTTGATCAGGCGACCACCAATTCTCAACAGTCCGCTTTGATCAACAAAGGGGTCTAGTTTTCAAGGAGTACTTGTTTTAGGAAGGGGTTTGTTCTGTTTTAGGCACTGCAACTCATCCGTGTATGTTTCCTGTTGTATTGCACGAATGACAACTTTTGTGCTCTGAATTATTGTATCGGCACTCGGGGGCAGTTTGCAACAGTGCCAACCTTTGCACGCTGGAGTGTGACCTTTTTGATCTGGCTTATAGGAGTGTGCAATGTGAATCAACTTGCCAATAGCTCTGATTAAGCGGTTCCAGACAGAAAAACGTTCAAAACGCCTGGAGAATGAGGTATTTGACAGTGTCATATGCGTGCGAACTTCTACATCTCGATCAGGATCAACAAGTGGAAAGGGTGCTTTAGGTACAGTCTCCGTTTTCAGTTGATGCAAAAATGCAGGTCCACTGAACCAAATCGTGTCTTGCAATTTAGTTGGAGTTATCGGTCGTGTCGCAATGTCCGCAGGGTTGTGATCTGAGCTCACATAATGCCACTGCTCTGGCTTAGTCCTACTCCGAATCCTTTGTACACGGTTGCTTACGTAGACATGAAATCTACGTTTCTCGTTGCAGATATAGCTGAGAACAACTCGACTATCTGTGTAGAGGTTTATCTCGTCAAACCTGATAGCAATTTCTGCAATGATCGTTTCCATCATGTTTACAGACAACACAGCCGCACATAGTTCTAGGCGTGGTATGGAGAGCTCTGGAAGTGGCGCTAATCTTGCTTTGCCTGTGATGAATCCTGCATGGCAATTACCATTCGAATCGACTGTTTTTAGGTAAGCGACAGCGGCGATTATCTTCTCGGAAGCATCTGAAAACACAGAAAGCTCTGTGAACTTGGCACCTGATGGTGATACGAGTCCATAGCTCCTTGGGACTTGTATATGTTGTAACTCTTGCAGAGAGTTTTTCCATGAATCCCACAGCTCCTGACCGCTCGCAGGTAAGGGTGAGTCCCAGTCAGTAGCGTTTGCAGTCAATTCTCTCAGTAATAACTTGCCCTGAACTGTTATAGGGGCCACAAATCCAAGTGGGTCATACAAACTGTTTACCACTGATAACAGTCCACGTCTAGTGTATGGTCTATTGTCACTTTGCACTTGGAAGTTGAAACAGTCTGTCTCCAAATTCCACAGTAAGCCGAGAGTGCGCTGCATAGGAAGTGAATTAACACCTAAATCCAGTTCTTTCAGTGAGTTGGCATAATCCTCAGATGAAAACGCTTGCATGACTTTCTTACTGTTTGAAGCCAATTTGTGTAACTTCAAGTTAGATCCAGCCAGCATGTCTTGTGTCCTTTTTAGCAAGCTTATGGCCATTTCTGGTGAGGGTAAAGACTTCAGTCCGTCATCCATATAAAAGTCTTCCTCTACGAACTGTCTGGCATCTTCACCGAAATCGGTTTCTCCTTCTTGAGCTGCACAGCGAAGACAGTAGATAGCCACTGCCGGAGATGGACTGTTGCCGAACACATGTACCTTCATACTGTATTCGGTGAGCTCGTTTTCTGGGTTATTTTCATGGAACCAAAGAAACCTGAGGTAGTTCCTGTCTGCAGGCCGAACTCTGAAGCAGTGGAACATTTGTTGTATGTCCACCATGAAAGCGACGGGCTCTTTACGAAACCGCATGAGGACTCCGAGGAGACTGTTATTGAGGTCCGGACCTGTCAAGAGGACCTTATTCAGTGATACACCTTTATAGAGAGCACTTGAGTCGAAGACTACTCGCATTTGGGATGGCTTTTTAGGATGGTATACCCCGAAGGAAGGCAAATACCAACACTGTTCATTTGGTCTGACTGATGGAGCTATCTCTGCATGATCATTTTCAAACAGCTTTTCCATAAAGGCTACAAAGTCCCTTTTGATCTCTGGTTTCCTTCTGAAAGATCGCAGAAGTGACTTAAGGCGTTCCACTGCTTGTGGACGGTTGTTCGGCAGAAGTTGTCTTGGCTCTTTGAATGGGAGTGGGGCAACCCATGAATTTTCATCGTCTTTGTAGACTTCTCTGTCCATGATCTGAAGAAATAGCTTGTCCTCGATAGATGGTGCTGTTTTCTCGTCGTCTTTTGTTTTCTGAAATACGTCCCACTCTGTCAGTCTTTGAGTGTTCTCCCTGATCAGAGGCTTGGTGAGAGAGACACTTTGGGATCTTTCTTTTATGTTGTAGTTGTTAGGACATGGCTGAAAGTGTGTCGACTGACCATTGTCTAGAATGTTCGTGTGATAAGCTTGGACGAAAGTAGGTTTATGAACTTTCCCGAGGCACATGTCTCCAATAATTACCCACCCTAAATCTAACTTTTGTGCAAAGGGGGCATTTGGTGGACCATTCACTTGCCTATGGGCTTTGTGGACTCTGATAATGTCTCTGCCTAACAGAAATAGAATGGGGGCATGATGGTTGGGTTCTGGAATGTACCTAGCAAGATGTTTTAAGTGCCTGTGCTTACTAATCACTTCTGGAGTAGGAATTTCTGAGCGGTTGTCTGGGATTTCGTTGCACTCGAGAAGAGCAGGTAAGGATAAGGTCAAGCCTCCATCTAGAGATTCCACTTGAAAGCCTTGAGCTATCCTGCCTTCAGTTTCTATCGTACCTGCGCATGTTTTGAGGGTATAAGCTATGCTGCGTTCTGTAATGCTGAACAGATCAAAGAATTCTGATCTTGCGAGCGATCTGTTGCTTTGATCATCTAGTATGACATATGCTTTAACTGCTTTTTCTGGATGGTTTTTCGGAAAGACATTCACAAGACAGACCTTCGAGCAGGAACGAGGAAGTTGACTGTTTCCACATATTTCCGTACACGCTGAGGAGACCTCTGTTTCCACAGGAATGTCTTCACTCACTTTCTGATTTTCAGCTACGGGTTGTTTTGGATCAGTCGTCCAGGGTGCTGGTCCTGGATGAAGTGCTGCTATGTGGGTACTGCTGCCACATTCTGAACATTTGATGTCCTCGTCACAGTTCTTTGCCATGTGTAAAATGGAACTGCAACATTTGAAGCATATTCCTTGCTGTTTAAGCAATGATTTCCTTTCCTCCATAGGTTTCATCCTTAATCCTCTACATCTGGACAGGGGATGAGGCTTATCATGCAAAAAGCATTGTTTCGCTGGGTTTATCTTATTTTTGAGTTCACTCGCAGCTAATGGACTCCCAGAAGAAACCTGAGTCTTGTGTGTCACAACAGCTCTGGGAAAGACATGTTTGTTTAACTGTTTGTTTGGTCTGTGAGACTCTTCGTGTATGGCTGTAAGGGAGAAACTTGGATCATTGCGCATTTTTGCTTGCTGACATACAAAGTCTACTAGGAACTTAAAGGGTGGAAAGGAAACCCTGTAATCCTCTTTGTATTTAGACCCCACCGTGAGCCACTTCTCTTGTAAGCTGAATGGCAATTTCTGTATTATTGGGTTTACTCCTCGTGGTGTGTCTAGATAGGTAAGACCCATCAGATCGCCATCCTGCATAGCTGCTTGGATCTCCATGAGCAAATCACTTAGCTCACGTAGTCTGCAATTGTCTCTGTTTGATATTTTGGGGAAGTTCTCCAGTCTCCTGAAGAGTGAGCTCTCAACCATTTCTGGTGCGCCATATAATTCGTAAAGTCTTTTCCAAATCATACTGAGCCCTTGTAATGGATAGTTAATGTGGACAGCTCTAATACGTTTTGCATGCTCTGCTGACTCGCGCCCCAGCCATCTTACTAGCAAGTCCATTTCTTCACTTGGTGAAATGTTAAGGTCTTCTGTAGCATTTATGAAGGATGCTCTCCATGCTCTGAAGGTTTCCGGTTGGTCGTTAAACTGCGTAAGGCCAGTAGACACCAAATCACGTCTTGCAATAAACCTGACCACGTCTGAGATTTGACTGTCCGCATACAAATTACTTTGATGAGGTCCAGCGTACAAGGGGGTACCTGACATTGTCTGAGAATAACTCAGTGGCGTCCCTCTATGTCTGCTCCTTTCCTCACTACCTTGAACAGCTGGAGACTGGGCTTCTGGATGATAAACATTGTGAGGTGACTGGGTGAATGCCTTTCGTTGACCAGAAATTGTGAAGCGTACGCTGGTAGACTGTGAAATGGCAGGGTTCTGTATGTTCTCTGCATTACTAGGCTGAGATCTGGGCGGCGTGGCATATGAAGTACACTGCTTTTCCTGTTGCAAATACGATACAGTATTCTGTGGTTGTTGCATTTCTGAAAAAGGTATGCTTTCCTTATCATAAAACGGTCCGTCCGGGACTGGCGCCTCTGCATCCACATCACTCTCCATCTGTTCTGATACATAGGCCTGTGTGCGTTCTGTTGCATCCTCTATAGGCAGCTCTGACAAACTTGATTGCCCTCTGCTTTCTAATTCTGCCGCCGTTTCTAAAGCCTCTGCTTTCGCTTGTATGGCAGCAGCTTTCTTTTCCTGTCTTAAAGTCTCTAATGATGCTTCCAACTGGGCTTGTTGTACTTTTAGTTCACTTTCTTTCTTAGCAAAAGTTATTTCTGCTTTAACCGCTTCAGCCTCTGCTCGTGCCATTGCAGCAGCGGTGATTACAGCTGATGAGCCATGTGAGTGGCGTGACGAGCGTGATGAGCTTGCTGCTCGCTTCTGTGATCCAGCTTTGGAGCTTGGCTTGGACATTGTTGAGAGAATCACCTCATGAGCTGACTTGCTCCCCGCCGTGGAGTCATAAACTAGAAGCTGATTGCTGAAGATATTCGTTTTACTGTTCTGCCCCTTATATCAAACGCCTTGCTTGATTCGACAGAGAGATAACGTCTTCCAATGACAACAGACTCAAGGCATAAGTTTGAACCTTTTACTGTAGATTATGGAATAACGTAAAACTGCAAAACATACAAAATACAGAATGGTAAGTACTCTGAATCAATAATATGTAAATTAAACAAGCACAATCTGCACTCTATGCACAATAGGTCACTGTTTACGCACTTAGCTGAATCATATATGTAGTCACATATTGCAATTGACCAAAATAAAGAACACAATAAACATCTTGCATGCATAATAACATGCTTATAGCGTAAACATAAACAAATATAACTCAAATTATGATAAAATAATGTCTACATACCGAATGTGCCTTCAGTACAACTTGTATAAGGGAGCAAATGAAACTACAGCCGTTTGCTCTTCCATGCGGCTTCTGAATGCATAGGCTCACATTTATGATGTCATGAAATAAGGACTATAACATAAAATGTAATACCCATGTATAACCAAAAGAGGTCGCTAAATACCAGATTAACACTAACTCAATGTAAAAAGTCTGGATAAGACAGAACAGATCATATAAGCTAAGCATAATTTAATGCATATTAGTACACCTCTATTGTAAAGTGTTACCAATAAGTTCACAATAAATAATAATGTTTTGCATTACAGCTAAATAAAAAAGTCAGACTGAGCCACAATGTTGGACTGATGTCACTACCAAAGGATGGAGAAGATGTTAAAGCAGATACTCTCTGTAGTGTTGCTGGTTGGGGAAGACTGTGGTTAAAAGGCCCAAGACCAGATCGTCTAAGAAAGGCAGAGACAGTTATTGTGAATGATGCAGAGTGTGAACGCAGATGGAACAATACTTACAAGGCTTCAAAGATGATCTGTGCTTATGGCCATGGTGGAACCTGCAGTGTACGTATGAAATATGAATCAGACTTTATGTTAATGTTTGAACTAATTCCACCAGTGACGTGTTGATCTGTGTTTTTACAGGGGGATTCTGGAGGTCCTTTGGTTTGTAATAACACTGCTGTTGGTATCACTTCCTTCGGTGACCGTTATCTCTGTAATTCACGTTTGTTTCCTAACGTGTATACTAGGATTTCAGCATATCTCCTATGGATCCACAACATAACTGGAAATGTTTGAAAAAAAGAAATAATCTTGAGATGTTTATTTTTTTCATTCTTCCATAAATCTTTTAATAAAAGTATCAAATGGCAAGCATCAATCAGTTGCATCATCTTCATTGTCACAACCATTTACAATAGTATATGATTACACAATTATGGTGGTCTTTAAAACAACTGGTCAAGCAATTTTTCAAACTAGAGAAAAATAAATAAAATATGAAAAAAACTAGCATTTACATCATCATTAAGTCTTTGCATCATCATACACTTATCTGCTGCTTGTTCAAACTACTTATTTAAAATGAGCTTAATCAACATAATTCTTGAGGGTTTTTTGGGACAACTTAATTGTTTTATATTCAATCTACTGAAATGTGTCAAAACAATTAAGTTAACTTAATTGATTTGTGCTGGGACAACATGAAGGAATTGTGTGGAACATTTTCTAGAGTGTATGTACATATACAGAAGGAAAGTGAGAAAACATAACGGACTAGGAGTTCCAAACTTAACTGTTCCACTACTCTTCACTTAAACTTAAAGATTTCACCTAATACTGAACATTTCCTTATGTACTCACTCTTCACAAACCTGTATAAAAGAAGATACTTTGAAGAAAGCTGGGAACCTGTAATCATTGACTTCCTTGTTGTTTATATGGAAATTTTGTGAAACACTCATGGCTAAAGTCCAGCTAAAATGCTGCATTTTGCAGATAAACTCATTTCATTGCTGAATACTTTCAGGGAAACACGATAAAGGCTTTTCAAGCATTTGGCTTAAATATATATTATATTATCCCAGAAGAATTTTTAACATGAAATCAATACGTTAGCATGTAGCATTAACTTTGATTTTGGACTAAATAAAATATTGTTATTTATTGTATATTACCTAAACTCACCACAAGAGGTCAGCCTGGATTCTTTCATCACTTTTAATGGTGAGCCCCCCTAATGACATCTTGAATTAAGGGTATTGTATAGAGGGGAAAGTTTACCCAAAAATGAAAAGTACCTCATCGTTTACTCTCCCTCATGTGTTTTAAAACCTTTATGTTGTTTTTTCAACTGTTGACCGCAAAAGAAGATGTTTTGAAGAATGCTTGTTGATGGCACCCAGATAATGTCAAATTAATAAACTAAATTTAAAGACGACAGTGGCTCAGTGGTTAGCACTGTCGCCTCACAGCATGAAAGTCACTGGTTTGAGTCCCAGCTGGGCCAGCTGGCATTTTTGTGTGGAGTTTGCATGTTCTCCCAGTGTTTGCGCGGATTTCATTCGGGTGCTAAAGTTTCCCCCATGCGCTTTAGGTGAATTAAATAAACTAAATTGGCCGTAGCGAATGAGTGTGTATGGACATTGATATCAATTTTAATATCAATTTTCTGTTTTACTAATGATCAGCGAACAATAACAATTTATCCTAAATCCATGCACATGTTTCAGATTTTGTTAATCTTGTTGTAGTTGCCACTTTTAACCAGCAAATGTCCTGAGCGTGCTACACTTCTAGCACATCTAAACAGTTAATCTAGACAAAGTTACCCTTTTCTGCTGCAAATTTAGCAATCATTTACCCTTATCTACCCTTTTGCTTTATCTTTAGTAGTTTTTTTGGGGGTGGGGGTCTTAGCTCAGAGCAATTTTTTACCTTTGCCTAATGGTTAAGCCGTCTATCCATCCCTGTACTGTATGTGTTCAGAGATATCTGCAAACTGTTGTCTTTCTATTAGTCAAAATCAGTTTTTGATTGCTTTTTCCCCTCACTGCAAAAAAAATAAAGACTTTTTGTCTTGTTTCTAGTATAAATATCCATAATTGTTAATTGTGAATGTTTTGCTTGTTTTAAGGAAGAACCATGGGGACATATTTCTTAAAACAAGACAATAGTTTGTTTGTCCTGAAAAAGCTTCTTCATTTAATATTTTTGTATATTTTAATATTTAAGTAAGAAATGCAATCTAATCTAAACCTAACAACCTATCAGACATCACTGTAAGCTTTCTGTAAAGCTATTTTGTTCACACTTTACAATACGTTTTCATTAATGTTAGTTAACATATTTACTAACGTAAAGCATTAATGAAAACTACTTGTACAGCATTTATTAATCATGGTTCAACATTTACTAATGAATTATTAAAATTAAAATGCATGCTAGTTGACTTCAGTTAAAGGGGATCTATTTTACATCTTTTTCAAGATTTAATATAAGTCTTTTGTGTCTCTGTAAAGTTTCAGCTCAAAACACCATTCAGATTATTTATTAGACCTTTCAAAACAGTGGAATCAACAGAACCAAAACGCACAGTAACGCAAAGCAGAAAAAAAAAATTCTAGAAGATTCCAATAAATGGTTAGAGGCCAGACTGATTTAATACAGGTAGCAAGGCTACTATACCTCTAACTATATGGTACATACAATGCAAAAATAGGCAATAGCTCTTGTCATAAGCATACAGTACACATCAGCTAAAGCCCCTTTAGGTTCTGTCAATGTAATTTGCAGATGATCCCTAAAACTGCGTGCGCGAATATCAAACCTAAAGCCAGTTTACTGAGCTAGGAGATGATTGGTTGGTAACGCTTTCTTTTACAACCCGCAAAGTACCGCGTAAGTACAGTGAAATTACAGTGCACTTTTCTGTACGTACTGTGTAAGTATAATGAACGTATGTGTAGGTATAAGGGAACAAACCGTAATGCTTGGGTAAAAAGGGGGTAACAACCAGATGTTCATCACGAAAATCACCGCGTAAGTACAGTGAAATAACCGTGTACTTTTCTGTACCTATAGTGTAAGTATAAATAACGTTTACGTAAGTATAAGGGAACAAACTGTAATGCTCGGGTAATAAGGGGATAACAACCAGATATTTAGCATAAAATGTACCGCGTAAGTACAGTGAAATAAGGTTGTACTTTTCTTTAAATTGCAAAAGAACAAACCATAATGTTTGCGTAAAAGGGGAGTAACAATAAGATATCCATCACGCAAAGAAGTATATTAAGTTTACGATGTACATTTCTTCAAGTATTGTATACATATAAAGAATTATGCAAGGATGGTGACAACCTATTGCTATCTGCAAATGTACTGTATATGCACCTGCGTGAGTACATTAGTACTCTTATTCAGTGCTTGGGTTTTATATGGGGTGTTTAATGAATAAAAGGTTTACAACCTGTGAAATTATGAACCCTTATTGTATACTGTATGTATTTTAAATCTGCAATTCAATATAAAATATATTTCCATACACTACTTACCTTATGTTTACTCGTCGATCTCACCAAAGCCATCAATGTCTCCATAACTCACTATCAACAAATAACTTTGCATGACATAGGCCTACCGTCAGGGTTCAATGCAGATTAAAACAGGCTCGCATCTTTACTGCTGTTGCACAGGGGGGCTAACTGTTGCATTTCAGTAAATGTATAGCTGATGCTTTATAGAAAAATCTAGTAATTTGGTCTTCAATCAATAAAAACCGCTGCTGTAGTTTACTCTGTACTTAGTGTTCAAGTATACACTAGTATGTTAAAGTTCAGCTTCTTCCCTCTTTGTTCCCTGTAGTTAAAGGGTAAATACAGTATTTGTTACCTCCTTGTTCCCTGTACTTACAGGGTAAATACCACATTTGAGGGTTGTAAATTAAAGTGAAGCTTTGTTCCTCTCTTGTTACCTCCTTGTTCCCTGTACTTACAGGGTAAATACCACATTTGAGGGTTGTAAATTAAAGTGAAGCTTTGTTCCTCTCTTGTTACCTCCTTGTTACCTGTACTTACAGGGTAAATACCACATTTGAGGGTTGTAAATTAAAGTGAAGCTTTGTTCCTCTCTTGTTACCTCCTTGTTCCCTGTACTTACAGGGTAAATACCACATTTGAGGGTTGTAAATTAAAGTGAAGCTTTGTTCCTCTCTTGTTACCTCCTTGTTACCTGTACTTACAGGGTAAATACCACATTTGAGGGTTGTAAATTAAAGTGAAGCTTTGTTCCTCTCTTGTTACCTCCTTGTTCCCTGTACTTACAGGGTAAATACCACATTTGAGGGTTGTAAATTAAAGTGAAGCTTTGTTCCTCTCTTGTTACCTCCTTGTTTCCTGTACTTACAGGGTAAATACCACATTTGAGGGTTGTAAATTAAAGTGAAGCTTTGTTCCTCTCTTGTTACCTGTAGTTAAAGGGTAAATACAACATTTGTTCCCCCCTTGTTCCCTTTAGTTTACAATGTAAAATCTTAAAGGCAGTGAAATAAATATACAAACACACAATATATTTCTTCTTTACTTTGTAACCTTTATTTTAATAAATAAGCATTTTAAAAGACTTCATATTAATCAAACATTGTCTTGTCTATCATTGCCTATACTCATTCATTTTCTCTTCGGCTTTGTCCTTTTGTTAATCTGGGGTCGCCACAGTGGAATAAACCACCATCTTATCCAGCATACGTTTTACGCAGTGGATGCCCTTCCAGCTGCAACCCATCTCTGGGAAACATCCATACACACTCACTCACACGCATTCACTACGGACAATTTAGTCTACCCAATTCACCTGTACCGCATGTCTTTGGACTGTGAGGGAAACCGGAGCACCCGGAGGAAACCCACGCGAACGCAGGGAGAACTCCATGCAGAAACCTTCTTGATGTGAGGAAACAGCACTACCTACTGTGCCACCGTGTTGCCACCCAGCTGCAACCCATCACTGGGAAACATCCATACATACTCATTCACACACATACACTACGGACAATTTTACCTTACCCAATGTCACCACATATTTTTGGACTTGTGGGAGCACCCGGAGGAAACCCACGCTAACATGGGGAGAACATGCAAACTCCACACAGAAATGCCAACTGACCCAGCCGAGGCTCGAACCAGCGACCTTCTTGCTGTGAGGCGATTGTGCTACCCACTGCGCCTGCCTATACTCAAACAGCAAAATAACACATTATTTCCTTCCCCCTTTTTTTCTGGCATCTCTTGCTTGGCTTCCTCTTCTGCTCTTCTCAGCTTCCACTGAGGACTCTGATGGTGAGTGGCTGATGAAATCCCATGGGTCTTGCTGCTCTGCATTTATATAAAATATATAAACAGACAGAAAGGCTTTTAGTAAGCTATAGACATGTTTATTTTCCTGTTTAATGTGTGTGTAGTGGTTGTCCAACAATTTCACACACTAAACATTTACAGATACCATACAGACACTATACATTACTATCAAACAAAAGTACTATCATCAGATCATATGGGAGATTGTGATAATTTATAGTGATAATAATTAAAGTGCAGAGGGGAAAAGGCTTAAATAGTAGGCTACTGTGCTAAAGTCCTAGGCAAACGTTAATAGTAATTGGGTGGGGGGGGGGATAGTGATATATCAAACTGGCATGCTACAGAAAATATCAATTTACATTTCCAAACATTAATTTTGTCATTAACTTTGCTGTAATTAACGTATACAGGGAGAAAATCGTCTGCACAGTCAGTATGACAACAGCCACAGAGATCTGACCTGCTCATCATCCAGTCTTTCTGGAATGACACGAAGAAACTAAATCCATAGGAACTTTGGCAACATCTCTAAGATGTGCAAAGTAAACGACAGTAAACATTGGTAAATATTCGCTGCTGGCCGTTTAGATTCGGCCATGAACTAACGTTAATGTTACGCTAAAAATAAATGAAACAAAATAAATATAATCTGGTTAATGCACAATTTCTAATCGTAACAATAGCCTTATGTACTGACAACGATTTACTCACATGTGTTACATGGTGACAAGACGGAGCAATTCCAAACGTCCCAAAAGTCTGAGCAAAACCTCGTGGCGTGCTGCTGCAGTTTGATTCGGATCTTTAGAGGCTTCTTGATTCACAACTCGTTTGAATCAACGAATCAGTAGGCGCGTACCTGAAGTGATACAATATCGCGAGATGGATTCAAATGCACAGGGAGCTGTCTGTTGTTCTCGCGATGTTTTGATGTCACACTGATCGGTTTGTTGAAGACGAATCGATTCAACTCTCCGTCCTCCATTCCCAGAATTTCCTTTTCACGGCAGTACAAGGACGGCAGCGCGAGGTAAATAAAATGAGTATTTTTATGACGTTATGTACATAAAAGTGTTTGTTTAGGTTTTTGTTTATATCTGATGTTTGTACCTATTTTTAACAATTACACCCTTTTCACAACACTGTTATGACGCGTTTAACGATCATCAGGATCTAAAATCCTTGAGTTTTTTATATGATTTTTTTTATAAAATAACATTTATTTGTATCTACGTATGCATTATATAATATGATTACATGTGCGAGGTGTTTCAAACAGTGGCTATGGTCATGAGTAAATTAGAAGTTATTCTCTCTTCTTGCTGGCGTTATCAGTTTCACACTATATTTTTATTTTTCTAATTGTCGAGACAACACCATCGTAAAGTTTTCATTTTATTTGAGCAAAGAAGATTGTAAAAAAAATGTGTTGTACTTTCCCATTCACTGTGCTGAAATGTAAAAAGGGTCCATAACAATACATCAACCATATTATGTTATCTTTCACTTTATTTGGGACTAATGATGGGTTAAGACATGTACTTTAATCAAAAACTAACCTTAGGGGTAGTTAACCCAAACGTTACATTTACTTACCATTTAATGAGTGACACAGAATTTAAATATGTACACTGAACTGCAAATAATCTTTACTTCAAAGTCTATACTGCCTGCACATATATTTAAGCCTTTTCCCCTCTGCGCTTTAATTATTATCACTATAAATGATCACAATCTCCCATATGATCTGATGATAGTACTTTTGTTTGATAGTAATGTATAGTGTCTGTATGGTATCTGTAAATGTTTAGTGTGTGAAATTGTTGGACAACCACTACACACACATTAAACAGGAAAATAAACATGTCTATAGCTTACTAAAAGCCTTTCTGTCTGTTTATATATTTTATATAAATGCAGAGCAGCAAGACCCATGGGATTTCA
Organism: Danio rerio; assembly: GCF_052040795.2. Classification (NCBI taxonomy): domain Eukaryota; kingdom Metazoa; phylum Chordata; class Actinopteri; order Cypriniformes; family Danionidae; genus Danio; species Danio rerio. The sequence continues at coordinate 19,926,751 of NC_141042.1, forward strand.
TCAGCCACTCACCATCAGAGTCCTCAGTGGAAGCTGAGAAGAGCAGAAGAGGAAGCCAAGCAAGAGATGCCAGAAAAAAAGGGGGAAGGAAATAATGTGTTATTTTGCTGTTTGAGTATAGGCAGGCGCAGTGGGTAGCACAATCGCCTCACAGCAAGAAGGTCGCTGGTTCGAGCCTCGGCTGGGTCAGTTGGCATTTCTGTGTGGAGTTTGCATGTTCTCCCCATGTTAGCGTGGGTTTCCTCCGGGTGCTCCCACAAGTCCAAAAATATGTGGTGACATTGGGTAAGGTAAAATTGTCCGTAGTGTATGTGTGTGAATGAGTATGTATGGATGTTTCCCAGTGATGGGTTGCAGCTGGGTGGCAACACGGTGGCACAGTAGGTAGTGCTGTTTCCTCACATCAAGAAGGTTTCTGCATGGAGTTCTCCCTGTGTTCGCGTGGGTTTCCTCCGGGTGCTCCGGTTTCCCTCACAGTCCAAAGACATGCGGTACAGGTGAATTGGGTAGACTAAATTGTCCGTAGTGAATGCGTGTGAGTGAGTGTGTATGGATGTTTCCCAGAGATGGGTTGCAGCTGGAAGGGCATCCACTGCGTAAAACATATGCTGGATAAGATGGTGGTTTATTCCACTGTGGCGACCCCAGATTAACAAAAGGACAAAGCCGAAGAGAAAATGAATGAGTATAGGCAATGATAGACAAGACAATGTTTGATTAATATGAAGTGTTTTAAAATGCTTATTTATTAAAATAAAGGTTACAAAGTAAAGAAGAAATATATTGTGTGTTTGTATATTTATTTCACTGCCTTTAAGATTTTACATTGTAAACTAAAGGGAACAAGGGGGGAACAAATGTTGTATTTACCCTTTAACTACAGGTAACAAGAGAGGAACAAAGCTTCACTTTAATTTACAACCCTCAAATGTGGTATTTACCCTGTAAGTACAGGTAACAAGGAGGTAACAAGAGAGGAACAAAGCTTTACTTTAATTTACAACCCTCAAATGTGGTATTTACCCTGTAAGTACAGGTAACAAGGAGGTAACAAGAGAGGAACAAAGCTTCACTTTAATTTACAACCCTCAAATGTGGTATTTACCCTGTAAGTACAGGGAACAAGGAGGTAACAAGAGAGGAACAAAGCTTCACTTTAATTTACAACCCTCAAATGTGGTATTTACCCTGTAAGTACAGGGAACAAGGAGGGAACAAATACTGTATTTACCCTTTAACTACAGGGAACAAAGAGGGAAGAAGCTGAACTTTAACATACTAGTGTATACTTGAACACTAAGAACAGAGTAAACTACAGCAGCAGTTTTTATTGATTGAAGACCAAATTACTAGACTTTTCTATAAAGCATCAGCTATACATTTACTGAAATGCAACAGTTAGCCCCCCTGTGCAACAGCAGTAAAGATGCGAGCCTGTTTTAATCTGCATTGAACCCTGACGGTAGGCCTATGTCATGCAAAGTTATTTGTTGATAGTGAGTTATGGAGACATTGATGGCTTTGGTGAGATCGACGAGTAAACATAAGGTAAGTAGTGTATGGAAATATATTTTATATTGAATTGCAGATTTAAAATACATACAGTATACAATAAGGGTTCATAATTTCACAGGTTGTAAACCTTTTATTCATTAAACACCCCATATAAAACCCAAGCACTGAATAAGAGTACTAATGTACTAACGCAGGTGCATATACAGTACATTTGCAGATAGCAATAGGTTGTCACCATCCTTGCATAATTCTTTATATGTATACAATACTTGAAGAAATGTACATCGTAAACTTAATATACTTCTTTGCGTGATGGATATCTTATTGTTACTCCCCTTTTACGCAAACATTATGGTTTGTTCTTTTGCAATTTAAAGAAAAGTACAACGTTATTTTTGTACTTACGCGGTACCTTTTATGCTGAATATCTGGTTGCTACCCCCTTATTACCCGAGCATTACAGTTTGTTCCCTTAAACTTACGTAAACGTTATTTATACTTACACTATAGGTACAGAAAAGTACACCGTTATTTCACTGTACTTACGCGGTAATTTTCGTGATGAACATCTGGTTGTTACCCCCTTTTTACCCAAGCATTACAGTTTGTTCCCTCATACCTACACATACGTTCATTATACTTACACAGTACGTACAGAAAAGTACACTGTAATTTCACTGTACTTACGCGGTACTTTGCGGGTTGTAAAAGAAAGCGTTACCTATACCACTTCTCCAAGCTATAACAGTTGATTCTTTTCATGGCTGGATTTGCCATGCAAAGTGACATTTTCCCCCACTGCTTGGCCAGACCAAAACAGAAAAGAGGATGCAGTATAGCGTTTTTATTTTTTTACTGTACATATATATATATATATATATATATATATATATATATATATATATATATATATATATATATATATATAATTATTTTTTTTATTGTATTTCTTTAAAAGTAATGCTTCAATGAATGATCTGCCAGATAGGACCTTATAATTCCAAGCGGAAAATGACTTTTCAGAATGAGAAGGTTCTATCTGCATTTACTGTGGTTTATTTACTCCAATTTGCAAGTGTAAGAGAACTTTGATAATTTACAAAGTTTTTTGTAAACCCTTAGGGTCTACAAAAACCTAAGAGTTTATAGAACCCTTAGGGTCTCTGTCATGTTAATGTATGAAAGAGAACTGTTACACATATCGTTTGCTAAATCGAATTCAAAAAACTTTGAAGCTCAATATCTCAAAATCATTTAGAACGCAGATAGAACCTTATAATTCCTAGGTGATGAAGTGTTACACTTTACAGTAGGCCTACAGAATTGCATTGTAAAATATTTCAGAGTATTGTTTTTATACAAAACAAATACCAAATATATTTTACTGTATTTTCCCCACAAATGCAGTGTACACAGTGTTCATCCCAGCCAACACAAAGTTGCAGATATCGTGGTCTACATATACCATCAACAGAAGTATTTACTGAATACAGTCACAGTAAAAAAAACACCTATTCTGTGTGACGTTTACCTATGTGATGAATTAGTATTTAAAGTAGGACAACTGACTTTACAATTGTGAATGAGAGTGTGTTCCTTGTGAAAACAAGAGATTTTCTGCATGAAAATTTTACAAAATGCAGAGAATTGTGTGGAGTGTTTTGAAAAAAGTGTGTTTTAAACCTGCAATTTGAGTGTAAAGCAGGAATTGTGCTTGTACAGTATTTAGCAGAGTTGGTTCAGGGGGTTGGTGCATCAGTTACATGTTGTAGTCGTTGTGTCTAAAGTACAAGTAATTGTGTGTAAACAATTGGAAAAAACTGTAATACATTTAGTTTCAATTTCTGTTAAAAAGTATTCAATTTATATAGGCCTTTGGGAGCTTCTGTGCTAACCTATAAAACAGTCGTACAGTATATATTTAGTGTATAGTTTTTAAATAAATATTTTTTATTTGTTAATAATGGTTGTGTTTTTTGCATTATAGTTAAAGAAAAAGGTCAGTCTGAGCCACAATGTTGGACTGATATCATTACCAAAGAATGGAGAAGATGTGGAAGCAGATACTCTCTGTAGTGTTTCTGGCTGGGGAAGACTGTGGAAAAATGGCCCAAAGACTGATTGTCTAATGGAAGCAAAAACAGTTATAGTGAATGATGCAGAGTGTAAACAGAGATGGGGATCTAACTACAAGGCCTCAAAGATGATCTGTGCTTATGGCCATGGTGGATCCTGCAATGTACATATAAAAGGTGAATCAGAATTTATGCTAATGTTTGAACTAATTTCCCTACACTTAAAAAAAAATGATTTGTTGGACTTACATAAAAAAGAGTGTCAAGTGGTTCCACGTAACTGTGTTGAGTAGTTTCTACAAGTAACAATATAGTTGAATGAGCTAAAGAAATTTAAGTAAAGTTTACAAAATATTCCTTAGTACATACAACCCAATTTAGATGTGTCATTATTACATTTTAGTTATATGTATATTTTACTTAGTAATATTATGTAAAAATTATGAACTTTCAATATGTAAGGTGAACACTTTTTCTTTTTTATTCACTTTTAAAGTATGTGCTCTACAAGTGTAAAACCTAAATAATCAAACATTTTTAGAAACAAAATGAATTTATTTTTTTGCAAGGTTTTGCAACCTACAACACCTAAAATCCATAAAACAATTTCAATTTCACAGGTCCTTTGAAACAAATACACAAAAACAAAGGATTTACAGTAAACATTTAAAAAGGAGAAGAAGTTATTTGATAAATCATTAATCAGTCCAAGTTTCCTCATTGTCTCAAACATACATCATTCATAATTGCAGTATTACAAGGCATATTTGATGGCATTTCCTATCAATTTACCTGGCCAGTATCCAAGTACAATCATATCTACATGCAAAGGTGGAAAATCTTTAAAAAATAAATAAATTCTAGGATTAGTAGAAAAATAGAGATTTTCATTGACAGATCTACAGCTTATTAGACATTTTCTTTTCAGTCTATTCTCTGCAAACCCTAGAGATGGTAGTTGTAAAGAAACATTAATTTTCTGAAATACTTAAGCTGATTAGTTAATTAGATAAAATAACATACATTATACATCTAAACATATGTTCATTAAATCAAACAACTAATTGCTGATGCTGAGTTAATAGTTAATACATTTACTCTAAACCATATGAAATGTGAAAATGACACCACAAGTTTCACAAGAATTTTACCCCATCATGTTACTTATATCACATTCTTAAACCACACAACTTCAAGTTTTCACCAACTCGTAAATCTTTGATAGTTTTCATTGATTATCTTAACCATAAGCATCATCTCTCTGCTCCTCCTGACCACATCTGATGCCACATTGGATGTCTGAATCACAACTCAGCAGCTTTGCGTATGCCACACAAAGATGTGTTTGAAAATGTGATTAAAATGAAATTTGAGTTGCTTAAAGGAACAATACTTTCTTAATCCACTACAATATTGTTAAATAAAGAATTTTGTAGACTCTTGTGCTTGCATTATGCCACGTTTCAAAGAATGCTTGAATGCAGAAAAATAAGGAATTTTAACTGTGACATGAACCGTTTCCTGTGATGTTGACAAACTTCAGCTAGTTTAAAATGCAGCTGCTAGAGTGCTTTCTAGAACAAAGAAATATGATCATATTACTCCAGTTCATTCATCCTTGCACTGGCTCCCCGGTGTTTGAGGGAGCTCCTGGTGTATTTTAGCCCCTCATGTCCACTACACTCAATTAATTCTGAACAATTGATTACTCCCAGAATATCTAAATCAACTGTAGGCGGTAGATCTTTCTCTTATCTGGCACCTAAACTCTGAGACAGCTTTCCTAGCACAGTTCGGGAAGCAGACACACTCTGCCAGTATAAATTGAGTAAAGACGTGTCTCTTTGCATTATCATACACATAAAACACAAATGCTGTTGAAATCCAAGGCCTCTAAAGGATTGTTAGTCTGCTATATTTAGGGCAACCGGAGCCGGGAACACTTCCCTAAAGAGATTATATTTTGAATGGCATCTGCACTTGTAAGTCTTTTTTTTATTATTATTCCCGAGGTTTCCATAATCCTGGACCAGGCTGTATCCTGAGAAGCTGCTGTGGTGGTCATGGAGGAGTGGAGAGCATTTAACTGATCCTTGTAAGACCCCAGTGACAGACAATTCCCCGCATTAATCCTGAAGTGACAGCCTGTACACGAGCAGGTGACCTCTCCCACCTGCAGCTTTTCCACGATGGACGTCCAGCGCTCTCCAGACTCCGGAGCCTAGACTGCAGCTCTGCACAAGAAGTTTGGCCATAGGAGAAACGGTCCGACCCAACTGAGCCTGGTTTCTCTTGAGGGTTTTTAATTCTTCAATTTCACCAATTGGTCTTTGTTTTTTCCTTGCCGCTGTTGCCACTGGCTTGCATGGTTTGGGACCCATGGAGCTGCACATCAATGGATTTGCTCTTGAGTGTTTGAACTCTCAGCAGTGAAAATTAAATCACACTGAACTGAGCTAAACTGAACTTCAACACTGAAAACTGAACAGACACTGTTTCAGTTTATGAAGTTTATTCATAAACTAATTTCGAGAGGATCACGTGCTTATGATTGACACGGCTGGCCCCCAGTCAAGCTAATGTACGAACCACCAATCAGACTACTCCTAACCAAGTATAAATAACCAAACACCTTACCTTTAGTCATCTTCGTCTTGAAGAATCCCCCCTTCCACCCCTTCGCCTCCTCCTTTGTCTACAGGGCAGCACGGCGGCCCAGTGGCTAGCACTGCAGCCTCACAGCAAAATGCCTCCGGTTCGGGCATCTACCCAAACGGTCAGCATTTTCGTGTGGAGTTCATGTTCTCCCCGTGCTTGCGTGGGTTTTCCCCGGGTCCTCCGGTTTCCTCCCACACTCCCAAAAACATGACACTTAAGTAAATTGACTAATCCAAATTAGCACCAAATTTGATTCAATTCTGTCAGCAACTCATCACCTTAGCAACCCTCACGCAGCAGGAGGGAGGGGGGTTCTCGAGATCTACCCAAGCTCAAACTCCCCTCTAGCCCTGCAACGGGAGGGAGCCCCGGGCTCGAGGCTCTCATGAGCTCGGGGCTCTCTCCCGGGACAGCATGCCAAACTAGCTTACACTCTTAAAAGAAATGGTTCTATATAGAACCAAAAATGGTTCTATCAAGCGCTTCATATATGGAACCCCAAAAAGGTTCTAAATAGAACCATTTTAAAGGTTCATTAAATAGAACCCCAAATGGTTCTTTCACTCTTAAAATAAACGGTTCTGTATAGAACCAAAAATGGTTCTATCAAGCGCTTCATATATGGAACCCCAAAAAGGTTCTAAATAGAACCATTTTAAGGGTTCATTAAATAGAACGTTCGAGGTTACAGAAGTAACCCTTCGTTCCCCGAGGAGGGGAACGGAAGTGCCATGAATGGGAGGATTCGGATCAGAAGCCGCTTATCTGGAGAGTATTGAACGGGCCAATGAATGAAATTAATTGGCAGCGTAAGCTTGCGCAGGTGTGCGACATCTGCAATTATCTCAGCATATAAGCACACCTGAAGCCAGCAGACGCCATCCTTTTAAGCTGAAGAGACTTTCAAACAGCTAAGGGACAGTCATTATGGCGACGGAATATGGCACTTCCGTTCCCCTCCTCGGGGAACGAAGGGTTACTTCTGTAACCTCGAACGTTCCCCTTCGGTTGGGGAACTTCAGTGCCATGAATGGGAGAATATGGAAAGCGCCATAATGACTGCACCTTACCAACACCCCCGATGAGGAGATAGTCAAGCAAGCGTGACGCACCCACATCATGGGGGGCGCGGTCCTCCAACGTGTCCCTGGCCCTAATTTATCCTACTTCAACAGAAGTTTTACGGATTTAGATATATTTTTTGGGAAGTCGTGAGCATCTAGATAATTCTAGGAAATACGACAGTACGTTGGGAAGCGTGCAATCCCGATAGGGAGGACGCTGCGGAGGCCATCCGTTACCCAAGGGGGGGATAGATGGCAGAATTTACCTATGGACTAGCCCTAAAAAGGGGGAGTACGCATAGCAAAGAGTGGTTAGCGGAGAGGGAAGACACGGGTCCGCCCAGGGGGGGGACTTAACCGTGGCGGAATAAGCATATGGGATCGCCTAGTGGGGATCACGCATAGCAGGCACCTATACCCAAAACGCGGGCTGACCAGCGGGCAGACCTACAACGTAGTGGGCCAGCAAGTGACTCCTCCGCTGAGTCAGTGCTGGGGGCCACGGAGGAATCTGCAGGGCTCACCTGACGGGGAACTTTACTGACAGATAAAAAAGGCGCACGTACCTCCGTGTTAGGGAGAATGGCGCAGCAAGCGTGTTTCAACACCCTACCGAGTTGTCTCCTCAATCACCAAAGGGTTACCTAATACCCTTGAGGAAACCGGCTCCACTCGCAGATTGTAAAACCTTGCAAATGTGTTGGGTGTCGCCCAGCCCGCAGCTCTACAGATGTCTGTTAGAGAGGCGCCGCGTGCACGCGCCCAAGAGGATGCAACGCTCCGAGTGGAGTGTGCACGTACTCCCGGGGGACACGGCTGACCTCGACTCGAATAAGCGAGTGAAATGGCATCCACAATCCAGTGGGATAATCTTTGTTTCGATACGGCACTTCCCTGCTGCCGACCGCCATAACAGACAAAGAGCTGCTCAGATGATCTAAAATTCTGAGTACGGTCCACATAAATGCGCAGAGCGCGAACTGGACAAAGTAAAGAAAGGGCTGGGTCTGCCTCCTCCGGGGGCAGCGCTTGCAGGTTCACTACCTGATCTCTAAAGGGGGTGGTAGGAACCTTGGGCACATAACCGGGGCGGGGTCTCAGGATAACGTGAGAGTAATCCGGCCCGAATTCCAGGCACGAGTCACTGACCGAAAATGCCTCCAGGTCCCCGACCCTCTTGATGGAGGCCAACGCAACCAGCAGAGCTGTCTTCAGGGACAGAAATCTTAGAGATACTGATTCGAGTGGCTCAAAGGGATCGGATCGCAGACTCGTGAGAACGAGGGCGAGATCCCAAGAGGGCATGAGAGGGGGGCGAGATGGATTAATTCGCCTAGCACCCCTAAGGAACTGGATGACCAGGTTATGCTTTCCCACGGTGCCGCCAGCTACCGCGCTATGATAAGCGGAGATGGCGGCCACGTAAACCTTGAGAGTGGAGGGCGACAGCCTGCTGTCCAACTTCTCTTGAAGGAAAGAGAGCACAACACTAATCTGGCAATTTCGGGGGTCTTCTCTGCGAGAGACGCACCATTCAGTGAATAGACTCCACTTCAGGGCGTAGGCGCGCCTCGTGGAGGGGGCTCTAGCCTGAGTGATGGTATTAACCACCGCAGTCGGTAGGTTACCTAAGTCTTCCTCGCGTCTAGGGACCACACGTGGAGGTTCCAAAGATCGGGGCGAGGGTGCCAGATGGTGCCCTGTCCCTGAGAGAGTAGGTCCTCTCTCAAAGGGATCCGCCAGGGGAGGGCCGTCGCGAGGAGTGAGAGCTCTGATATCCAGGTCCGGTTGGGCCAAAGGGGCGCAACTAGCAGAACCTGTTCCTCGTCCTCCCTGACCTTGCACAGAAACTGCGCGAGCAGGCTCACTGGGGGAAACGCATACTTGCGCATGCCCCGAGGCCAGCTGTGGGCCAGTGCATCCGTGCCGAGAGAGCCCTCGGTCAGGGAAAAAAACAACTGGCAGTGAGCGTTCTCGGGGGAAGCAAACAGATCGATCTGGGCCTCCCCGAATCGCGCCCATATCAGCTGAACAGACTCGGGGTGGAGTCTCCATTCTCCAGGGCGTAACAGCTGTCGTGAGAGCGCATCGGCTGCACGATTGAGCGTGCCTGGGACGTGAATGGCGCGCAGCGATTTCAGCCGCGGGTGACTCCAGAGGAGCAGACGGCGGGCGAGCTGAGACATGCGGCGAGAGCGCATACCCCCCATGCGGTTGATATACGCCGCCGCCGCCGTACTGTCCGTCCTGACCAGCACGTGTTGCCGCTCCAGCACCGGTAAAAAGCGGTGGAGAGCGAGGAACACTGCCAACAGCTCTAGGCGATTGATATGCCAATGCAGCTGGGCACCCTTCCAGAGGCCCGCAGCCGCATGCCCGCGACACACGGCCCCCCAACCCGTGTTGGAAGCGTCTGTTGAAACAACAACATGGCTGGACGCCTGTCCTAGAGGCACACCGGCCTGTAGGAACGAGGGGTCGTTCCAAGGGCTGAGGGCGCGGCGACACAGCGCAGTAACCGAGACCCGGTGTGTGCCCGCGTGCCATGCGCGTCTGGGGACCCGATCGTGAAGCCAGTGCTGAAGTGGTCTCATATGGAGCAACCCGAGCGGCGTGACGGCGGCTGCGGATGCCATATGCCCCAGGAGCCTCTGAAAGAACTTCAGTGGGACCACTAGTTTGCTGTCGAGCTCCCTCAGACAGTTCAGCAACAGGCGAGCGCGTTCCTCGGAGAGGTGCGCTACCATGGTGATCGAGTCCAGCTCCATCCCGAGAAAAGAAATCCTCTGCACGGGGGCGAGTTTGCTCTTTTCTCGGTTGACCTGAAGCCCCAGTAGGCGGAGATGCCGAAGCACCTCGTCCCTGTGCATAATCAATAGCTCCCGCGAGTGGGCTAAAATCAGCCAGTCGTCGAGATAACCGAGTATGCGAATGCCCGCGAGCCGAAGGGGCGCTAGGGCACCCTCCGCGAGTTTGGTGAAGACCCGCGGAGACAGAGAGAGCCCGAAGGGGAGGACCTTGTACTGCCACGCTCGACCCTCGAACGCAAACCGCAGAAATTGGCGGTGGCGTGGAAGAATGGAGACATGGAAATACGCGTCCTTCAGGTCTATGGCTGCAAACCAATCCCGAGGACGAACGCATTGGAGAATGCGCCTCTGCGTGAGCATTCTGAACGGCAGCTTGTGCAGACAGCGGTTCAAAACGCGCAGATCTAGGATTGGCCGTGACCCACCGCTCTTTTTGGGTACGATGAAGTATGGGCTGTAAAACCCACTCTCCATCTCGGCTGGAGGAACCGGCTTGATTGCACCCTTCGCCAGGAGGGCAGCAATCTCCTCTCGCAAGACAGGGGCGGACAGGGGGTTGACCCTGGAGAAATACACGCCCGTAAACTTGGGGGGCCGTTTCACGAACTGAATCGCGTAACCGAGTCTGATTGTGCGTATGAGCCACCGCGAGGGGCTGGCCCGCGCTAACCAGGCAGGCAGAGCCCTCGCTAATGGAGTCATCGCTACAATCGCTGACGTACCAGCGGTGGGGCAGCGCGGAGTGGGTGTGCTGATCCGAGAAGCACGAGGGTCCCGCGGAAAAGCTGGAGGAGAGCGATTCGCTCTGGCTCCGCACCCTGACTCCGGAGAGGGGGCTGGAGGGCTGAGGGAAGGGAGACCGTCCCCCCAGCGCTCGTGAGCCACTGGCGAAGCACGTAGAGTCTGCGAGCCGGAAGGCAGCGCGTCCCGGACTGGCAGAACTCGTGCAGTCACATCCGGGGAAGGGAAAAAGTGCTCTTTTACTGATGTTTTGGTGGCACTGAAAAGTACCGTTGTTATCGGGGCCCCGCCCTCCAGCGGGGAAAGAGCAAGTTTCCTCTTCTCCGGATGGCCTGTTTCAGGGACGCTTCGCGGTCCGTTTACCGGACTTAACGGCGCCCTGGGCAGGAGGGGCTGCCTGCTTTCGAGGTGAACGCCGCGCCCGCTTGGCCGGAGGCGCAGGCGGGGGCGGGGCAGCACTCGTTGGCGGGCGCCCTCGGCGAGGAACAGCGGAGGTGGATGGCTCGGCGGGCGGAGCGGGCTTACGGCCACGCCGATAGATGACATTGCCCATCGCATCCGACTGCTCTTTCACCGCCTTGAATTCCTGGGTGAATTCACCAACGGTGTCGCCGAACAGGCCAGCCTGGGATATGGGCGAGTCAAGAAAGCGAACTTTGTCAACGTCGCGCATATCGGCCAGGTTTAGCCAGAGGTGGCGTTCCTGAACCACAAGTGTGGACATCGTCCTCCCCAGCGCACACGCGGCGGACTTAGTAGTCCGAAGAGCATAGTCGGTCGCGGTGCGCAGCTCATGTAATAAGCTTGGGTTGGACCCGCCCTCGTGCAGCTCGGCCAGCGCCTGCGCTTGGTAGCGCTGGTAGGTGGCCATCGCGTGCAAAGCAGAAGCAGCCTGGCCCGCAGCCTTATAAGCTCTGGCTCCGAGGGAGGCAGACAACCTACAGGCTTTGGACGGGAGGCGGGGCAAACCCCGCCACGTAGAGGCGCCGCGCGGACAAAGATTGACCGCGATAGCGCGCTCCACTGACGGGATCGCCTCATACCCCCTGGCAGCTCCGCCGTCAAGGGCGGTGAGGGCGGAGGCACTCGCAGCACGGGCAGAGAAAGGTGCCCTCCAGGACTGCGTGAGCCTACTGTGCACTTCCGGGAAGAAGGGGACGAGAGGCTTCGAAGGCTTCGCCTTCTGGTCCTCTACGTAGCACCCATCTAGTCGGTCCGGCCGCGGAGCTGGGGGATAAACCATCTCCAACCCCACGGCCGAAGCAGCCCGGGAAAGCACGGCTAACATGTCCGCTTCAGGATCCGATTTGACAGCGCTCACCTGCCCGGAGGGGGCGAGCGGGTCCGGATCTTCGTCGGACAGTGAAAGCCCACCCTCCGATGCCGCGGAGGACATCTGATCTCCGGTGTCAGCGAGTGTGAGAGCTACCATCTGGTTAGACGGATCACTCTCACCACCCGAAGCTTGGATGGAGCGCCGTGAGGAGTGAGAGGTCCGCGAGCCCGTGGGCGGCGGATTAGCTCCCGCTGAAACCCTCAGATCTGCCCGAGCGCCCGCTGCTTTTTTAGAACAGGAACTGGGGTGGCTCGCTCTCTTGCGAAAGTTAGCCGCGATCTTAGCTGTGCAACGGTCATGGCATCGCAATGACGACATGAACCGCCCGCGAGCACCGCATTAACATGCTGGACCCCCAAACATGCAATGCAGTGATCGTGTCCATCATCCGGAGACAGGAAACCCCCGCATCCAGAAACGCACAGTCGGAGCGCCATCCTGAAAAGGACGTGCTGCACGACTGTGTTGCTCTTTTAGGAAAGTTGCAACTATACGCACCGCTCTGGAGGACCGGACCCAAAGAACCGCAGGCAAGGGAGTAACCCAGCTCGACCGTCTGCCACCGCGAAGACCCACTCTGGACCGGGAGACACACTCGTTCGCTCTGAAGTGCTGATCAGCAAGAGGAACCCTCATCGACTCACTCAGAAAGGATCTGAAGCGAAAAGGATGGCGTCTGCTGGCTTCAGGTGTGCTTATATGCTGAGATAATTGCAGATGTCGCACACCTGCGCAAGCTTACGCTGCCAATTAATTTCATTCATTGGCCCGTTCAATACTCTCCAGATAAGCGGCTTCTGATCCGAATCCTCCCATTCATGGCACTGAAGTTCCCCAACCGAAGGGGAACCCCAAATGGTTCTTTCACTCTTAAAATAAACGGTTCTATATAGAACCACAAATGGTTCAATCAAGCGCTTCATATATGGAACCCCAAAAAGGTTCTAAATAGAACCATTTTAAGGGTTCATTAAATAGAACCCCAAATGGTTCTTTCACTCTTAAAATAAACGGTTCTATATAGAACCAGAAATGGTTCTTTCAAGCGCTTCATGTATGGAACCCCAAAAAGATTATAAATAGAACCATTTTAAGGGTTCATTAAATAGAACCCCAAATGGTTCTTTGAAATTCAAGTTACATGGTTCTATTTAGAACCATTTGAAGGTTCTTTATTTATTATTGAATTAATGTTATTTATTATTGAATACAAAATAAAACCAATGCAGAAAATTCAAATAGTTTAAATTTATTCAATTTACTTCACAAAATAAGTTTTAAATAATATTTCAAATTGCACCTCTGCGTACTTTGTATAAGATCTACCTCTAAACATTATACATTTTTACTATTTAATAGTAAACATAATTAACAGCTTAATGGCAATCAACAATCTAATTCTAATGATTTCACTTTTTAATAAACATTTGTAAGCTTGTTTACTGATTGAACAAATACAAAACTTAACTTTTAAACATCTGTAAAATCATGAAAAATGTATTACAATGCAGATAGAAACAATACAAAAACATCTATTAAATAACAATACAATTTTAACAAGTTGACGGTACATGTATGTATTGGTCATGGCAACATCCATTTTTATACATAATTTTCAATAAAAATTATTGAACAAAGTACTTAATCGCACACAAAACTTTGCAAAATGATTAGACAAAACACTGAGAACAGTCATTCCACAACCTGTAGCATGTCCATGTTTGCTGGCCTCCCTTATAACGAAAATAGTTTTGTCCATGGGTGGCACAGTGGCTCACTTGTTAGAACTGTAACATCACAGCAAGAAGGTCACTGGTTCGAGTCCTGACTGGGTCAGTTGGTGTTTCTGTGTGAAGTTTGCAAGTTCTCCCAGTGTTTGTGTGGGTTTCCTCTGGGTGCTCCAGTTGCCCCAACAGTCCAAAGGTATGCGTACAGGAATTGGTAAATTGGCCACAGTGAGTGAATGTGTGCAGGTGTATGAGAGAGTATATGGGTGTTTCCCAGTGCTGGGTTGCGGCTGGAAAGTGAAGAGTAATTGCTAATTCATTCTACTGTGGTGCCTCTGATAAATAAGGGAGCAGAAGGATAGTGAGCGAGCGTTGGCCATCGTAATGCTGACACTTCAAGCCTTGACGGAATCAGGAGAGCTGTTAGGACCTTTGGATTTCTGTCAAACGATATTTCAATGCTGAGTACTTCCTTCTTTCCTTCTCTTCTTTTGGGCCATTTCTTTTAAAGATGTTTCTGTGTTCTTCACTACGTCCTTATATGCAGCATCCTAAATTAAAACATTTTGTTTACTTTGTGTAAGTTTCCAAGTGACACATTTTCAGCAATACAAGTACTTTAAAGTCATCAAAAATACAGAAATACAGTGTAGACAGCTGTAATATATTTTCTATTTAATATGCACTTCATTTGTTACAGAATTTAATGAAATTGACATTTCTGAGTGACCTCAATTCAGTATGTACATTAAATAAAACAATAAAATTAGAATAAAAACAAAACAAAATAACTGCATATCAAATAACATACATCATATTTGGCAGATACTTTTATATAAAGAGACTTAGATTGTGTTTAATCTATACATTTATTAATATGTGAGACCTGGAACACATTTGGCATTGCTAATGCATTGCTTTACCAAATGAGCTTTAAAATATCATATACACAGATTTTTCATATCTGTTTGGCACACAATGTAACAGTGTTTGGTTACTCACAAGCTGTGGCACTCCAAGAAGAAGAAACTGCTCTATTAGTTTTGCAGACCCCTCCATAATCTGTACTCTGGAAAATAGTGTGTTTCATTTGGTTCTTGACTTATTCGTAAACGGTGTCGCATTCTATGTCCATCACAATCTGAGGTAGGAAGACAGCATTTGTAGAGTGTGTAAATATGAATTTAAATCACAGAATTAATCTTGACATAAAATGTATTGAAATAAACTTACCTTGTGTTAAGTCCCTCTGAGTCCAGGTCACTTCCTTTTGATCCCATCGTTATGAGCTCACCACTGAAATCCTTTCATTTTTACATTTGTTTTGAAGACATTGCAACAAGGAATCCTGTAGGCAAATTTACACCTTTCAATACATATTTCTTCTCTGCAGGACTTTTTATTAAGCAGCGACCTTAATATTCTCACTGTATTAAAACAGCAGTAGTAAGTAATAGAATATTTTTTGTGATAAATATATTTTTTCAGTAAACAGCAACCAAAAAGTGTGAATTATGCATGTTATAAAATACAATACTTTACCAGGTGGGCTTAAAGATGATGTCAAACAATTATGGATGTGACACATGTTTTTCTTTAAGCTGGGATCCTTGTTCTTCAAAGCTACTTGTGTCCAGCAGATCAAAGTTGGACAATTAATATGGGTCCCATGGCACTTTTCTGTAATGAAAAATACAATCTTGAAGTCTTTTATAATATTTATTTCATTTTACTGACCACAATACAGTTTGTTTGGATTTTAAAACAATGATACATACCAAGCACAAGTTTTATGGTGCAGTTCAGTTTCCAGGCTGTTTGAAGAAAAATAAAATATACATTAAAATATTTATTTTAAACTTATTTTGCACTATATATATATTTCACAATACATTTATTTAGCATTTTTGTGTCTTTTATAAATAAGACCTGATCTTTCGTCTATGGATCATATATTTATTTTAAACTTATTTAGCACTATATATATATATATATATATATATATATATATATATATATATATATATATATATATATATATATATATAATTTCACAATACATTTAGTCTGCATTTTTATGTCTTTTATAAATAAGACCTAATCTTTCGTCTATGGATTGTTAAAATATGTTTGGCTTTTTAAAAGTTTCAATAATATTCAGGGGCGGACTAGCCATAGGGAGAACTTGCCACCGGGACTGGCCTCCCGCGCGTGCACAGACTCTGGCACGAATCTGCCTGTGCGGGCACGAGCGGTGCACTGCTATCTTGCGGTTTTATGCAGACTAGCTGGAACGTCTCAAAAGCGGGCAGTAATGTCCACTACTTTGCAGAGTTTAGCTTAATCACTGATAAAACACACACGAACCAAGCTAAATGTGAGCGTTTGTTCAAGGTTGGAGGTAAAAACAACACAAAAAACACGATGAATTCGGCTCATATCAAGTTACTTTTAAAATAACGTGCACATGCTTCATTCAAGCTCTCTCGAAGCTCGCCTTCAAATAACACAGCTGTGTACTGTTATCGGTAATTTAATTAGTAGTACTGACAAACAAGTATAGCGATATTGTAACTTATTTAGAATAAAAAGCAGAAAAAAATTCAACGTAACAGATTTCTGAACCGAAGGGTGACGACCTAGGTCATCACAAGCACAGTGTTTATCCATATTAATGCTAAAGTTACCCCATTCAGTTCACCATATAACACGAGGGATTTTCTATCAAATAGAAACCTTACCTCATAATACAAAATATTTCACTATATATATATTAAATGTACTAACATACCTGAATGATGAAGCTGAAATAGTGGACTTCTCCTTTCAAAAAATTAACCTTCACTCTCGAGGCTCTTCACCACAGGTCCATGACGATGTCCTTGTCAATGACGTCACCAGAGGGCTTTTTCATGATTATTAGTTTCAAATAAATTATTAAACCATAACAACATGTTACTGCACAGTCTAAATAAATTGGTTATTTTATTTATTTCACAAAATAATTTGTCAAAAATGTTAAACATTGAGTATATATAAATTAGGCCTATAAGTTATATGCTATTGTACAAACCTGCATAAAAAATCCCATCATAATGTACACTGATTAAGTTTTTGACCACAGCATTCATTTTATTAGGTTTTGACTCAAAAAACTTTGTCTTTCTGTGTTATAGCTTATAATTATTGTATAATCTTTACTACATAATTATGTTATGATTCAAAAATTATAGAACCATTTTAATCAAAAAGGTTCTTTGCAGTCAAAGGGTTCTAAATGGAACCATTTTTTGGGTAAAAGGTTCTACTGGCCAAGTATAGAACCCCAAGGTTCTATATAGAACCTCAAGGAACCTTTTTTTTTAAGAGTGTATTACCAATCATCAGCTAAGTGTGAACTCTTGAAATAATCTTCTATGTGAAGCTGCTTTGAAACAATCTACATTGTAAAAGTGCTTTAGAATTGAAGATTAATTGAATTGACACACACCCTGGATTTAAAGTTTGGTTGTATTGAAAATGGGGAAACGTCAAAGATTCGTATATTTGTTGTGTGTTTTATTAAACTGTGGAGTTCCACAGGGATCAATTCTTGGGCCTGTGTATTCTTCACCCTGTAAAGCACATGCTCCTCTTGGCTTTGTTATTTAGGCCAACCTTTCTTGGCCTACTTAGATTAACTGGTTCTCATGCAATGTTTTTTTATCTAAAAAAAAAAAAACTGAAATAACTGAAATCATAGATTCTGATTCATTAGGCCAGCAAGTATCTCAGTGTGCAAATAATCTTGCTGTTGATCAAAACTAGACATTCAACAAACAGATCAATACGGTTGTAATCTTGCATTTTTCAAACCTCCAATCTCAGGGCAATTTCCAAACGGTGATCTGTGCCTTAGAAACAACTTGTCTTGAGTATTCTTTTCTCTCTGCAGCCATTACAAAACACAAATGCTAGACTACACTTTGGCACCTGTACAGTAAGTATGAGCCAGAAATTCATATTTCAATCAATAATTGAATTCAGCAAAATATATACTGACATGTTAAATACTTTTAGACCAAACCAAGCATTAGCAGGAACAATATTTACTCATCATCTTGCATAAACCACAGACCTATACCAAAGCTTATATATTTCCAACGCACTTGCAAACATTTGATCGTTTCCACTGGTTAACATTATCACAAGCACCATCTTTCTCAGCTCTAATGAATAAACATGTTTCCTGTGTGGTAAATAAGTCAGGGCTGGTTGGTCCTGTGGTGAACTTGCCATAACTACATTTTTTCTTAACTGTGCAATGTGAAGATTTAGTCAAGACGTTAAAGTAAGACCCCTATACGCTTTTCAAAGGATATCCTATGATTTTTTTATGAGCACATAGAGTCAGCACCTCAACACACCTTTTTTTTTTTTTTCGGACCAGCACACCCATGAACCAACAAGTGGTGCAAATGGATTTACTATTTAAACATTTTGTCTAAGGCCCATAGCTGAATAAAAATGGTGGTCATTTTATTTATTTATTTATTTATTTTTTGCTATTATTCCCATCATCTTGTATTAGATATGAAGCTTAGATTATGAGGCACTTTAGTGCCATTTTATCTGCTAATTTGTCTTTATGTTTGGACACTTGTCAGCTGATAATGAGCATAAAATATTACTAGTATTATTACAAATATTTATTTAAACTAAAGCTTACACAAGGGGTTCATAACCTTTTTCACTTCGGGGCCCACTTCTTTCTACGATTATTTTTTAAAGGCCTATCTGTCTGACATTTTCTCTAAAATTATTGTATGAAATGATCATAAAAAAAAATTTATATATATATATATATATATATATATATATATATATATATATATATATATATATATATATATATATATATATATATATATATATATATATATATATATAAATATAATACACACACACACACACACACACACACACAGCTGAAGTCAGAATTATTAGCCCTCCTTTGATTTTTTTCCTTTTTTAAATATTTTCCAAATTATGTTATACATTGCAAGGATAGTTTAGAAATGTGCTGAAAAAATCTCTCTGTTAAACAGTAATTTTGGGAAAAAAATAAACAGGGGGGCTAATTATTCAGGGGCCTAATAATTCTGACTTCAACTGTATTGTTGTGAATAAGGTTATAAAGTAAATTGTTCCCTTTGAAGATTTACTGAACATGTCCTCGGGGGTCTGTTTTTCATATCAAACTTGCGAAGTCTGAACTTACAGGGAGAGGATGCGAGACTGAACTGTGTGTGTTAGGCTACTTAATATTGAGGAACAGCCCCAATCAGATAGGCGAATGTCTGCAGCCACGCCTCCGTTTTCAGATGTCTCAGTTTTTCCCCATCCACACTGAGACGGAGCAACAGCGTTTTAAGAATGAAAACGGCCTCTCCAGTGTTTTCAAAACGCTCCGTTCTCGGCGCTCGAAAACTCCAGCGTAGAGTGGACAGATGGCGTAACCGTAGCAAAACTAATGCGTTTTAAAAAGAAAACGCATTAGTGTAAACGGGGGCTCAGAGACCTCACCCCCGAACACCCCCTCCTTATTTTTCTTTATTGCAAACACAGCAGCAGTCTTGATGGTTATTGCTTTGCTTTTTGGGGTCATTTATTGTGATATTCCAATTGCAACAGCAAAATACCCTAGACTGTATCACTATAAGAAGATATCTCTGTAGACGGAGGGCATTTCATGTCAAGTTCAGCCTTATAATCTTAAAATGTCAGCAAAATCTGGTGTTTTGTCATCACTTTATACATTACACTTGAGAACCATTCAAATACTAGCTCTA
Source organism: Danio rerio (assembly GCF_052040795.2). Classification (NCBI taxonomy): domain Eukaryota; kingdom Metazoa; phylum Chordata; class Actinopteri; order Cypriniformes; family Danionidae; genus Danio; species Danio rerio. The sequence goes on from NC_141042.1 coordinate 19,946,508, forward strand.
AAGTGGTGTTGGTGAATTAGTAATGGCTTCTGCTGTTTTGACGTCAGCTGCAGATGTAAATGAATGGTGGAAGATAGCAGTTCCCAAAAAAAAGGGTTTTTAGACTCTCTGTGTTTGATTTTCTTTTTTATATATCCGATTGTGCCGTCAAACTGTTGTATAAACGCAATATCACATGAGTATCACATGGGTGGGACATAATTAAGCATAATTCCCACCACTGCTGATATACAGCCTTACCGTACTGCTATTTGTGTGATATTGCTCATATATATATCATATATATGATTCATTCATTTTCTTGTCGGCTTAGTCCCTTTATTAATTAGGGGTCGCCACAGCGGAATGAACCGCCAACTTATCCAGCAAGTTTTTAAGCAGCGGATGCCCTTCCAGCCGCAACCCACCTCTGGGAAACATTCACACACACACTCATTCACTACAGACAATTTAGCCTACCCAAGTCATCTGTACCGCATGTCTTTGGACTGTGGGGGAAACCGGAGCACCCGGAGGAAACCCACGCGAAGCAGGGAGAACATGCAAACTCCACACAGAAACGCCAACTGAGCCGAGGCTCGAACCAGCGACCCAGGGACCTTCTTGCTGTGAGGCGAACGTGCTACCCCCTGCGCCACTGTGTCTCATATATATATAGCTTCTGCGTTAAACTATACTGACTGAATATCTACTATTAAATATCTACTAATCAAAAATTTGCAAACAAATGTCAATTACAGTAAAACACCCTAAATCTGTTGAAACGTGTCAATCTTGTAGCTGGATATTATTGGGAGATCGCTGACAGGAACAATGAACAGGTCCGTCAGAGCGTGTCTGAAGCTCATATGCAAGTTTATTTTACATTATATGCATGAAAAACCACTGAGCCTCGCTAGACCCTCCTGTATGGGGGTGCATCTGTTATAAAACACTTAAATGACATAAATTTTAGAGAACTGCAGATATATTAAATAGTTCACACAAAAATACACAAAGAGAGACTTTCACGTCCACTTTATGCATAATTTGTGAACTATGGTGTAGTTGCAGACACAAACTTGAGGGTGTTTTTGCGCCGAGTTTGAAGTAATCAATTAAAAGAACAGGAGAAAGTGCATTACTTCAGTCATTTTAAGCATATTAATTATAAAATCCAAAAATTATAGCATAATATTGAGAACTAATTTTAAGCTCGCAGCCCACCTGCAGGATCGCTGAGGCCCAGCAGTTAAGAATCCCTGGTTTACATTACTGTTTTATAGATTAGTGTTTTTAATGTCAAATTTGAATGAAGGATTAATGTGCAGAGTACAGTACAATGTGCAGAGTACAGTACAAAAAAAAATAAAGACAAATAATTGAACTTTGGCAGTAATGATATGGGCCAGTCTCTACTCTTTCATAACAATCTAAACACTGTCTGATTGTTTCTTTATTTTCTTTAATAAGGCTTCCTATTCCTATCATTAGTTTTAGATATGCCAAAACTTCATAATACAGCCATAATAAAGCAATTACAAAAGCAGCCTATTATCTTTAAAAACCAAGCAAGGCTAAGCTGACAAAAAATGCCATTACTGCAACAGACATCTCACCAGCTGTCTCCAAAAGAATGCATACAGTACATTACATACAGTAGTAGCATCTTATACAAAACTTTGCTGCCCTACTACAGGACAAAATCAGGAACCATCCTTGTTTACAACTTTCTTCATATGTTCTACATCAGGGGTCCCCAACCTTTTCACTTTGAAGGCAACATATATTTTATTTTCTTTAATAGAGACTGGGTTGGTCTGTAACAAAAAATTACATGGGCTGGGACTACCTGTTTTATTGCTCTTTTTTCACTCAAAAGCACAGCTGCTCCCACAAAATAAATGTCCAAAGATAAAGAAATCTTGATGATGATACCAATAATGATAACTATAACAATAAATAATTAAATAAATAAATAAATACATGCAGTTCTCTCCATTTTACTGCGCTGATTGTGCTGATAAATATTTAAAAACATGAGTTTTCTGCTAGAAATATATATATTTTTTTGCTGCAACTGTTGTATTATTCAAAAATAAAATCATATTTTTTATTCAAACAAAAATGCAGCACTGAAGTAAAGACTTTTTTTTTTAACCATTGTTTTATATGCATGTCAATTTAATAAACAAATAAAGTTTCTGCTACAAACATAGAAATGTAAGATTATAATAAATCTAATTCAAAACTGAAAGCTGCATCGCACTCATCAGTAAACTAAATGGAAAATCAATAAGGTATATGCATCTCAAGAGGGCTTCTATCATTTATAAGTTTTAGTTTCGTATTGTATTGAAAATGTTCTGTGCACACAAGCTTTAAAATTAGTAAACTTAGCTTAAAATTAAATGTGAGGGTTTTTTGGCTATGGTGTATACAGAGATTATTATTGAGAGTATTTTATGTGTGTTAAGAAACTTCTAACATGAGCGGCTTATATGACACGGCCTTTATAATGAACTGTAATGGATTTAGTGAGAATTTAATTTGGTGTCAGATGGTGTGACTTTCTAAATGACTCATACTGTAATAAGAGCCAATCAAATTAGTTTCATCTATAAAATATAACTCAGGGTGGGACCATGAAAAAATACTGTAAATCTGAATGTCTCCACCCATATTTTCAGTATATATATATATGCAAGTGTTTTGTCATAGAGAGCTCACTGATAGTCTTCATCATGACCATCATCATCATCTCTCTGCTCCTGCTGGTTTCTCTGGTGCCAGACCTGACCTACACTGGTGAGACTGACTATACAGATGATGATTTGGGCATTTGTTAAGAATATTAGTTTTTAAAGTACAGAGTAATTTGACTAACAACTATTTTCATTTACTAACACCTGTTTCTTTCAGCTCATGTGGGTATAGAGGACGGCACTAAAGCAAAACCACACTCCAGACCTTACATGGTTTCTCTTCAGAAAAACAGCAGGCATAGCTGTGGTGGATTCCTCATTACTGAACAGTTTGTCTTGACTGCTGCACATTGCTGGAAAAAGTAAGAGTTTTGTTTAATGTGAACTGTGAGCTATGTTGAGTTAAAATCCATTTAGAATGACACATGAGCACAATCATGCAGTGCATCATACAACAGTGATACAATATGCTTGTTCAACAGAGGTGATGTCATCACGGTTGGGGTTGGCGCCCATGATTTGAGTGGAAATGAAATTTACGACACCTTTGAAGTGACATCCTACATCCCACATCCTGAGTATAAACTCAATTCTGATCGGAATGACATCATGCTTTTGAAGGTATCAACCTTAAATCCTTTTATTCTTTTTCATTTGGTGCTTCTGTTTTAAAACAAACAAACAAACAAACAAAAACTACAGAATAATCATAAATTGAGTCGATAATATTTTACAATATGGGTGCAGGCAACGTGGTGGCGCAGTAGGTAGTGCTGTCGTCTCACAGCAAGAAGGCCGCTCCTTCGAGCCTTGGCCGGGTCAGTTGGCATTCATGTGTGGAGTTTGCATGTTCTCCCCATGTTCGCGTGAGTTTCCTCCGGGTGCTCCGGTTTCCCCCACAAGTCCAAAGACATGCGGTATATGTGAATTGGGTAAGCCAAATTGTCCATAGTGTATGAATGTGTGCGATTCAGTGTTGAGTATGGGTTTCCTAGTGATGGGTTGCGGCTGGAAGGGCACCCGCTGTGTAAAACATATGCTTGATAAGTTGGCGGTTCACTCCGCCGTGGCAACCCCAGATTAATAAAAGGACTACGCCTAAAAGAAAATAAATGAACGATTACTGGTTCACTGATATAGATTAGATAATGTTTAGCTAATGCACAGATAATCAAAAGTTAAGATATAATTCATGAAAACTAAACCATTTATTAATGATTACAGCATGCGCATCAAATGAATACTCTTTATTATTCATATATTAAGTAATCTATAAACTGTTAACTCTAATAGCGTTTAGTATATATAATAACCAATAGTGTAAATGTGTTTATTACCACAACATATCGAAACCATGCAGTTCCTTTTCTAATGATTTGCAACTAAATACTAGCAAATAACTACTTACAGTACACAAACAATTAGTTAACAGTCCTGAGCCAGAACAAGTCATACAGTTATTATACCTTTGCGAATCATTGTCTAATGATTAACTAAATAAAAGCAGACAACTGGAAGTGGAAGTGCATAACTTTGACTACACAGTTAATTAGCGCCTGCAATTAAATAATTATTTCATATAATATGTTATTAGCGAACTAATACCTTACAACTCGTTTAACTAACAACTCATAACTCGCTTAACTCATTTAAGCCAAGCTTAAGACCCACTTGTTCAAATTGGCTTTTAATGCAGAGCACTCACACATATTGTTTTGCATTGTCTGCTTTTTAGTTGTGTTGTATAACTTGTGTTTACTGGTCTAAAGCACTTTGGTCAACCTTGGTTGTAGTAAGATGCTACATAAATAAAGGCTGATCGAATGAACTAATACCATATTATTGATTAATTAACGTAGGAATCATATAGAATATTAATTTGTTGCTCATACAGTAATAATCAGTTGAGCTCTATATGAGTTTACATGAACTAATGAACATATGTGCATTAGTTAAGCATTATTTAAAGCATATTAGTACACCTCTATTGTAAAGTGTTCACAATAAATAATACTGTTTTGCATTACAGCTAAATAAAAAAGTCAGACTGAGCTACAATGTTGGACTGATATCACTACCAAAGGATGGAGAAGATGTTGAAGCAGATATTCTCTGTAGTGTTGCTGGTTGGGGAAGACTGTGGTTAAAAGGCCCAAGTCCAGATCGTCTAAGAGAGGCAGAGACAGTAATTGTGAATGATGCAGAGTGTGAACGCAGATGGAACAAGACTTACAAGGCTTCAAAGATGATCTGTGCTTATGGCCATGGTGGATCCTGCAGTGTACGTATGAAATATGAATCAGACTTTATGTTAATGTTTGAACTAATTTCACTAGTGACGTGTTGATCTGTGTTTTTAACAGGGGGATTCTGGAGGTCCTTTGGTTTGTAATAACACTGCTGTTGGTATCACTTCTTTCAGTGACCGTTATCTCTGTAATTCACGTTTGCTTCCTAACGTGTATACTAGGATTTCAGCATATCTTCCATGGATCCACAACATAACTGGAAATGTTTATAAAAAGAAATAATCTTGAGATGTTTTTTTTTTCATTCTTCCATAAATCTTTTAATAAAAGTATCAAATGGCAAGCATCAATCAGTTGTATCATCTTCATTGTCACAACCATTTACAATATTATTACACAATTATGGTGGTCTTTAAAACTACTGGTCAAGCAATTTTTCAAACTAGAGAAAAATAAAAGAAATATGAAAAAACTAGCATTTACATCATCATTAAGTCTTTGCATCATCATACACTTATTTGCTGCTTGTTCAAACTACTTATTTAAAATGAGCTTAATCAACATAATTCTTGAGGTTTTTTGGGACAACTTAATTGTTTTATATTCAATCTACTTAAATGTGTCAAAACAATTAAGTTAACTTAATTGATTTGTGCTGGGACAGCATAAAGGAATTGTGAGGAACATTTTCTAGAGTGTATGTTCATATACAGAAGGAAAGTGAGAAAACATAACGGACTACAACAGGAGTTCCTATCTTAACTGTTCCACTACTCTTCTCTTAAACTTAAAGATTTCACCTAATAATGAACATTTCCTTATTTACTCACTCTTCACAAACCTGTGCAAAAGAAGATAGTTTGAAGAAAGCTGGGAATCTCTAATCATTGACTTCCTTGTTGTTTATATGGACATTTTGTGAAACACTCATGCCTAAAGTCTAGCTAAAATGCTGCATTTTGCAGATAAACTCTCATTTCATTGCTAAATACTTTCAGGGAAACACGATAAAGGCTTTTCAAGCATTTGGCTTAAATATATTTTATATTATCCCAGAAGAATTTTTAACATGAAAACAATACGTTAGCATGTAGCATTAACTTTGATTTTGGACTAAATAAAATATTGTTATTTATTGTATATTACCTAAACTCACCACAAGAGGTCAGCCTGGATTCTTTCATCACTTTTAATGGTGAGCCCCCCTAATGATATCTTGAATTAAGGGTATTGTATAGAGGGGAAAGTTTACCCAAAAATGAAAAGTACCTCATCGTTTACTCTCCCTCATGTGTTTTAAAACCTTTATGTTGTTTTTTCAACTGTTGACCGCAAAAGAAGATGTTTTGAAGAATGCTTGTTGATGGCACCCAGATAATGACAAATTAATAAACTAAATTTAAAGACGACAGTGGCTCAGTGGTTAGCACTGTCGCCTCACAGCATGAAAGTCACTGGTTTGAGTCCATGCTGGGCCAGCTGGCATTTTTGTGTGGAGTTTGCATGTTCTCCCAGTGTTTGCGCGGATTTCATTCGGGTGCTTTAGTTTCCCCCATGTGCTTTAGGTGAATTAAATAAACTAAATTGGCCGTAGTGAATGAGTGTGTATGGACATTGATATCAATTTTAATATCAATTTTCTGTTTTACTAATGATCAGCGAACAATAACAATTTATCCTAAATCCATGCACATGTTTCAGATTTTGTTAATCTTGTTGTAGTTGCCACTTTTAACCAGCAAATGTCCTGAGCGTGCTACACTTCTAGCACATCTAAACAGTTAATCTAGACAAAGTTACCCTTTTCTGCTGCAAATTTAGCAATCATTTACCCTTATCTACCCTTTTGCTTTATCTTTAGTAGTTTTTTGGGGGGTGGGGGTCTTAGCTCAGAGCAATTGTTTACCTTTGCCTAATGGTAAACATTAACGATGCTAACTGAAATACAGAAACACACTGACATTTACATATTGCATTTTTGTTTTGCGTATTACATTTCAAAATTAATTTTGCAACACACATCCCATGCTATTATGCTGAAAATGTAATCCTGCGTTTCCTAGACGCGAGTGAAAATGCATTTAGGACAAATAACATTTAAATGATCATTTTGCTACAGTTTCTGCTTGTACTTTATTCACATCAAATTCAGTTTGTGTATAGCATTTTCAATTTAATTTTGCAACTTATAAAGCTTTAAAATGTGGATACAATTTACATATTAAAACAGTGTTTGAAATGAGAAATGCAAACAATGTAATTTAATTGACATTTTCATTCTGCACCAAACATTGCTCATATGTTTTGGAAAATGCAAATTCAAATACAGAAATACATTGCCATTTAACATATTGCATTGCCATTTTGCATATTACTTTTTGAATTGAATTATGCTACTCATACGCTTCCATATTGCAGAAGTAGGCTTCTTCTACATTCAAACATTTATATGTTATTTTTTTTAACTGCATTACAATTAGGGATGCAACAATTATACATTTTGGTTGTATGATTATATATTCTGAAGAATAATGATGGTTTCACAGTTATCACGTCTAATTTAAATTCAAGCTTTAGGTAAGTAGCTATTTAGATTAACTGTTGTTGTCATCTGTGTTCATGCATATCATTCTAGACTCGTCTAACATCTTTTGTTTACATTGCACAGAAAGGCATGCACAACTCTCACCGTGAGATGTTTTCCACTGCGTGCAACCGGAAAGACGCAAGCGTGATGCTTTGCTTGTGCGCGCATACATTCTTACATTAGAAATAACAAACTTGAAAGTGGAAAAGACGTAATTTGGGAACGGCCGCTGCTATAGTTATTCAGGTGTGCGTGTATTAGCCTCGGTGTACTTAATTGTTACTTTAAACTAGCGCACAGTTGGCAATTTGGCATAACTTTGTTTAATTGCAGCAGTTTCGTTTTGTTCCCTCCAACAGAAATGTGGCTTAGAGAAGGCTTTACGATTTAAAAGTGACGAATTAAAGCGCAGTTAATAGTGAAATCGGCTAATTGTTCCATTACCATGTTTTCGGTTGCATGCACCAGTCGCTTATGGTGACTTGCGCTCTGCGCAGCCTTCAACGGCAGCTCGTGCTTTATGAAACAGACTCCGTTTTGTTTTTTACTGAACTAAATTTATTTTTGATGTCTGGTCACAATGTTTGGAGGGCCGGAACAAATTGCCTCTGGGGCCGGGTTCGGCCAGCGGGCCGCCAATTGAATAGCCCTGGTCAAGGACCTCAATACATTACAGATATGCTCACTGAACACAAACCTAACAGATCACTCAGATCTTAAATAAATAGGAAATTTCAAGGGTTCCGTCAAAGCATCTGTTTAGCTGTGCCTTTACTGAATGAGCACTGTGCTACGTCTGACATGTCACACTATTATGCCCTTCTTCTATTTTTCTTTCATTTGAAACCGGTTTTAACATATTTGAATCTGTTTTCATCATTTTTATTCTTTGTTGTTTATTGTCTTTTTATTTTATGCTTCTTTTATTCTTGTTTATGTAAAGCACTTTGAATAATTGTGCATGAAATGTGCTATATAAATAAACTTGCCTTGCTTTTCCTTGCCTAAAAAGGTGCATTTAGTTAGAATATCAATGTGAGTCAGAGACCCTACTGCAGATGATCTTCAGCCAGTGTGATGAGTTTCACAATGACTACACTAGACTAAAATAGCAGCCAATCAAATCTCTCCTCTTAAAATATACCCTTCTTCTTTAGAATTCTTGAAATAAAATGTGTTGCTCATCATACAATAATGAAAAATAAGACGGAAACTCAATATCTATTGCACTTTTAAACAAATGGAAGGATGTTTAATCATACCCTAGCCTGTTTATGGTGCAAAGAACAGCACTAATAATATCGTCATACTATCGGTGTTATTGACACCACAAGCTGAGAAAAACAAGTCTTAACAGGAATCTCTCCTCCCACCTTTAATGTAAATTTAAACGGTTTAATCATTAAGAAGTCACTGTCTTTATGATGACCATCACCATCATCTCTCTGCTCCTGCTGGTTTCTCTGCTGCCACACATGACCTTCACTGGTGAGACTGAATTTAACTGATTAATATGGATGGTTGACAAACCTTTGAAGAAATAAAAAATGTTATATTTATATAATCTGAAATCTGATGTTTGAGAAAATAATGAACTTATTCTTCAATGCTGAAGTCAGCTCTGTTTTGCAATTGTTTTAGAACTTCTGATTCAGCTGCCTATGAGAGAAATGACTAGAAATAATAAAAACTACTTGTTTACAGAATCATATAATAAGAAAATGTCCGTTTGCAAAATCAAGCAGTAAAATGAGCTGTTTTTAACTTAACAACTCGAAATACATTCAAACTTAACATAAATGGAAGTGAATGAGACTGGAAGTCTTGAGCCAAAAAGATTCAAATGGCTGCACATGCTCATATATGAAGAATAAGGTGAACAGGGGAACACAATCATTATCAATCCTTTCATCATTTTTTTTTTTTTTTTTTTACATTTTACTAAACTGTACCTTAAATATGTCCTATGGTGTAACAAAATTAAAAACATCACTTAATAATATAAAAGCAGTGTGAGAGCACTTCATCTTTAATCTTCATACAGTGCTATTTACTTTATTTTAAAGTTTTTTTTTTTCATGACTTCTCAAACTTGTTGGATATTTTCAATAAATACCAAAGAAATACAAAATATAGCAATTTTATAATAATTCCAAAAAGTTAAATAAGTCAATAGTTCAGACAAAACCTAATAGGTGGTGGCACATGGGCTCAGTGCTTAGCACTGTCACCTCACAGCAAGAAGGTCACTGGTTCACGTCCTGGCTGGACCAGTTGGTATTTCTGTGTGGAGTTTGCATGTTCTCCTCGTGTTCGTCTGGGTTTCCTCCGGGTGCTCCGGTTTCCCCCACAGCCCAAAGACATGCACTATAGATGAATTGAATAAACAAAATTGTCCGTAGTGTATGTGTGTGAACAGGAGTGTATGGGTGTTTCCTAGTGATGGGTTGCAGCTGGAAGACCATCCGCTGTGTAAAACATATGCTGAATAAGTCAGTGGTTCATTCTGCTGAGGCGGTCCCTGATGAATAAAGGCACTAAGCCGAAAAGAAAATGAATGTATGAATGTCATATCAGAGGACATGATTATCAGTGACAAAATGGATCAAGTTTATTTTTCTTTTTTGAAATATTTGTATGAAAAAAAAAGATTGCTGTTTACTAAAATAAAAAATTGTAAAGTTAGGCCTTAGGTATGTATTAATAATTCTAGAATTTTCTTTTCATTTACAGTTAAAGAGCTGTATTTTAAACTGTAAAACTGTGTCTGAGACGGTCGCACCATAGGCAATCTGGCCCAAAACTGTAATGAGACTATTGACTGCATTTTAAATGATAACAATACTAATTATATTAATTTTTGTGATGTGTGACAGTGAAAATTGACCATCACGTTAACAACCTATGCAGATATTCTTCATTGGCATGTGTGGAGTAGCTTACTTTTATTTTAGTATTTACTTTTTTCTCTTTCTCTTGCAGCTCATGTGGGTATAGTGGACGGCAGGAAAGCAAAACCTCACTCCAGACCTTACATGGTTTCTATTCAGTCGAATGACAGTCATGTCTGTGGTGGATTCCTCATTACTGAACAGTTTGTCTTGACTGCTGCACATTGCTGGAATGAGTAAGCATTTTGTTTAGTGTGTATTGCAATGTTGAGTTTAAATCACTTTTTACGGATGCAGTGACTGCAGTACAATCCTAAACACATATTTACCATACTTTTAACAGAAGAGAGGTTCTGACGGTTTTGGTTGGAGCCCATAAACTAAGTAGGAGCAAGTGTTTGGACCGTTGTGAAGTGGAGCGCTACTTCAATTCGAAATATAAACCGCATCTTAATCGGAATGACATCATGCTTTTGAAAGTATCAACCTTTAATACTTTTAGTTAGCACAAAGTTTAAATTTCTGTTAAAAATGAATTAAATTTGTATTGGCCGTTGGGGCTTCTGCACTAACCTATAAAACAGTAGTATAATCAGTGTATAGTTTTAAAATAAATTAAGTTTATTTGTTAACAATGGTTGTGGTTTTGCATCACAGTTAAAGAAAAAGGTCAGACTGAGCAAGAATGTTGGACTGATATCATTACCGAAGGATGGAGAAGATGTTAAAGCAGATACTCTCTGTAGTGTTGCTGGTTGGGGAAGACTGTGGAAAAATGGACCAAAGCCAGATCGTCTAATGGAAGCAAACACAAGTATAGTAAATGATGCAGAGTGTGAACAGAAATGGGGATCTGATTATAAGGCCTCAAAGATGATCTGTGCTTATGGCCATGGCGGATCCTGCAATGTACGTATGAAAGATGATTCAGACTATGTTAATGTTTAATCTAATTTCACTAGTGACGTGTTGATCTGTGTTTTTTATTAGGGGGATTCAGGAGGTCCTTTGGTTTGTAATAACACTGCTGTTGGAGTCACAGCTTTCTGTGACCGTTATCAATGTAATTCACGTTTGCTTCCTAATGTGTATACTAAGATTTCAGCATATCTTAAATGGATCCACAAAGTAATTGGAAATATGTGATTTCATGAAAATAAAAAGGAGAAGAAGTTCTTTAATAAATCATTAATCAGTCCAAGTTTCCTCATTGTCTCAAGTCTCAAACACATCATTCGTAATAGCAGTATTACAAGGCATATATATATATATATATATATATATATATATATATATATATATATATATATATATATATATATACATATATGGCCAGTATCCAAATACAATCATATTTACATGCAAAGGTGAAAAATAAAAAATAAATATAAAATTCTAGGATTAGTAGAAAAATAGAGATTTTCATTGACATATCTGCAGCTTATTAGACATTTTCTTTTCAGTCTATTCTCTGCAAATCCTAGAGATAGTAGTTGTAAAGAATCATTAATTTTCTGAAATATTTAAGCTGTACTATACATCTACACATGCAGTGTATGCGTATTAAATCAAACAACTAATTTCTGATGCTGAGTTAATAGTTAATACATTTACTCTTAACCACAGGTGTCAACCTTAGTTCCAAAAGGGCCGCAGCCCTGCACAGTTTATGCCTAGTTCAGACTGCGTGATTTTAGCCCTGATTTTGGCTCGCCGACAGGTTTTGAGAAATCGCCGACAAATGCCTGAAATCACAGGCAAATCGCTGCTCGTGCACATGAGTGACAATCACACAGTATGAACGTTCAAAGACGCGATCTGAGAGAATCGCCGATGAGTCGCTGATGCCTGTGAGATATTTGGCGTGCTAAATATCTGGAGCTGTCAGCGATTCAAATCATGCCGTGTGAATTGAGTTTTGACTGAAAATAACATCAGCGATCGCATACAGCCAATGAGAGAGCAGCTTTCACTTGTGTGTGCGTGTGTGTATACCTGCTGCAGGCCAGCAGGAGGCTGGGGGAGAAGTTAAAAGCGCTCTTTTTCGGTTTATTTGGACCCACGAAATGGAGGGAAAACTAGTGGAAGTTTGACAGGACTCAGGAGCAACCGTGTCTGTTTGACGTTTCATACAGAAAGAAATTAGTTTATTATCAACGTTGAGGAGAAATGGCTAATTCCCTTTAAACCCTGGTGAGCAAACATGTACATGTTCTACCTCATTAAAGGTTTCTTTCTCATTGTGTACTTAATAACAAAAGATACCACATGTTTTTGGCTGTGAGACGTAGTTTGGACGAAGTTGTCGGCGATTCTCCCTATATTAAAGTCATGCAATGTGAATGTCCATGTCGCCGAACCATCTTGCAGTGTAAACAAAGCAGCGACGAAACGCAAGCCCAGATAGTCATGCAGTATGAAAACATCTGTGACACGACTAGTTTGAAAATCATGCAGTCTGAACTCGGCATTAGTTCCAACCCTAATTAAACACACCTGATCAAACTAATTGAGTCCTTCAGGCTTGTTTGAAACCTACAGGTAAGTGTGTTGGAGCAGGGTTGAAACTAAACTGTGCAGGGCTTCGGCCCTCCAGGAATTGAGTTTGACACCCCTGCTCTAAACCATGTGAGATGTGAAAATGACACCACAAGTTTAACAAGAATTGTCCTCATCATGTTACTTATATCACATTCTTAAACCACACAGCTTCAAGTTTCCACCAACCTGTGAATCTTTGATAGTTTTCACTGATTATCTTAACCATGAGCATCATCTCTCTGCTCCTCCTGCCCACATCTGATGCCACATTTGATGTCTGAATCACAACTCAGCAGTTTTGCTGATGCCATACAAAGATGTTTTTAAATGGTAAAATAAATTGAGTTTCTTAAAAGCACAATACTTAAGACTAAGCCCACTGCAATAGTGTTATTTATTTCACAGACTTTTGTGCTTATATTAGGGCTGGGTGATTTGGCCTAAAATCTAAATTTTGATTAATTGAACATTTTAACAGTTTTTTTTAACTGTTACGATTGATGATTATTTTAATTAATTATTATTATTATTATTATTATTTTTTTTTTTTGCCCTCATAGTTCACTGACAGGTTTTGTACAGTATTACAAGTGAGAGATTTCTAAATGAAGGGTGCATTACTTAAAATAATTGAAGGAAACGCACATTATCTACCATCTATGATTATTTATGGAACATCAACGTTCAACAACGAACAGTATAAAAAAGTGAAAATAAATAACTTGTTGTTTTGGAAACAAAATAAATTATTTTTCAACGTTTTTCATATTAAAAGTAGAAAATAAGCAGTATCTCTTCTAAATAAAATAACACTTGTATATCCTGTAAATAATATTTTAAACAGTGCATATCCTGCATCTTCTGTAAACAAATATTTAATGTAAATGGTCATTTTATTGTAATGGACAATATGCTGTCTCAAGGCATCACTGGCACCGTTTCCAAACATCGTCAATGTAGTGCAAAGTAAAGCTCGAGAATGGGTCCATCGTCCTACTTGACCAGAGATCAGATGTGGCTGCAAAGTGGCCACAGAAGTAAAAATCAGCCACAGTCTTTAACAAAGCGGGGTCACGTGACCACACGCAGTTGGGGGCTGGGGTATTAAAATGGTAAAGTACATTGATTAAAACGGTAAAGTAAATTGATTAAACTTTTTAAAGATTCAAAGTGATGTCCACAACGGTAAAGATCTTTTCGAATCCAGCTAGAACCTGTTTTCATTGTCATCATGCCTAAAACCCTTGATGCATTAGAGCGTAAATGCCTATCACTAGAAAAGGACAATGGAAAAATTCATCCTGGAAAAATTTGATTGATTATAGGTTATAGGTTAATCACCCAGCCCTAACTACATTTAACTTACATTATCCCAAATGTTTCAAGCAATGTTCCAATCCAGAAAAATAAGCTATTTTAATTAGTGACATGGACTGTGTCCTTTGTGTCAGCCATGCTAATGATGTCACACACCCTCAATTTACAGTTTGGTTGAAGAGAAAATGGGAAACACCAAAGACTCTTTAACATATTGTACATTATATTAGACTGCACAGAGCAGCATTTTAACAGTGCCCTAAAATTTATTTAGTATGATAAAATGCCACTGCTTCATCCTCACATTATCAATGATAACATGATCAAGTAAACAGGAAGTGGTGGACTGTGCTTAATAAAAGTGCAGTTGTTTTGTCCTGCATTGCTTGTCTCCTATTAGCAATTGCTTCCACACTCAGTCAGTGTCATCAAACTATAAATTTGTTGGAAACTGGCAGAAATTGAAGCTTACTTCATTTAAAACCAATATCTGCACTATACTGTTTGCAGCATCTTCAGACAAAACTTATTACAGAAGTTATTTAAAGGTTATTTAATAGTCATCATGATATTGGGATAAAACTAGCGCACTTTAACACCCATTGAATTGAAGATGCTTTTTGCAAACTCAAATCATAGCAGAATATCCTGTGAAGTCAGTTTCACAAGGCACTATGGTTGAGAAATATACCAAAAAATGTGCAGAGCAGGGGCTTACTAGGATCAAGATAAACCAGGATTAAGTAACATCAAGCTCAACCTCAAATTCAAGATGTGGTCCAATGTTTTATTTCACAATATTATTCAGGTTGCTGTCTTCATAATACTCATGTGAAACTTAAGTAGAACTAAATCCATGTCAGTTTGGTTTAGTTGATTGATAGATCAATAAATCAACCATATACATATGTATGTATTCTTCTAGACCAAGTACTTTTAAACTAGTGGCTGCAAAATGTCTGGAGCAACAAAAAAAGTGCTAAATCAAAATAGAAGTAAAATGTTAAAAAAAATAAGAAATCATCAAACATTTTTTGACATAAATACATAAAAACGACTTGTGAAGTTTATTTCTAAACTATTTTAATTTTGCTTATGATCAGTTATCCAATCCGATGACTCCGGAGTTAATAACCGGAGTTATTTAACCGGCAGCCCAGTAATTAGCACTGTTGCCTTACATTTCTGTGCGGAGTTTTGCTAGTTCTCCCCATGCTTGTGCGAGTTTTCCCTGGGATCTTGTAAACTGAACTCACAAAATTTATATAATAGTCAAGCTCTTAGCAAGTACACCTCTCCCCAGTCATCGGAGAAGCACTTTAGCAACGAGACCAACAGCCTGTAAGTACATTTTACTTGTTTTCAGTTGCTGTGTATGGTTTGAGGACACTTAGACCTGTTTTCAGCTGTTTGTGTAAGGTTGTCGGACATTTAAACTTGTTTTCAGCTCTGTGTTGGTACTATAAAAGTTTACCCACTGTCTCCTTGGTTACTATAAGAGCTTGTGTGTTGAGTGCGGACGGTTTCGCGTACCCCGCTACAGTTTCGTGTCTTTTTTTTACTCTGGAGGCGTGTCCAGCTGAATTCAATCAGCTAGTGCTCTGGGGTGTATATAAGCAGCTAGTCTCACCGCGGCAGCCTCGTGTAAAGACCGCCTCGTGTGAAGACTGCCATGCGTGTAAAGACCATCGACTCTACCTTCACCATCGACTCTACCTGCGCGACTCCACCGAGCAAAGACACCGACAAAGCACCTGAGTACTTTACTTTCTTATTTTACTTTATCTTTGCACCTATTTTTGTTTTCATTGCACTTTTATTATGTGTTCACTAATTCCTGTTGTTACTAACACTCACAAAGCACGTGAGGTACGCTCTATGCGTAATCCTCACAACCTTTGCTCAATACAATTATCTGCTATTTCACAATTCTCTCTCTCCGTGGGCCTCTGGAATTGTCAATCAGCTGTTAACAAGGCAGATTTTATTACCTCCATAGCTACATATTCTGACTATAATCTTATGGCTCTAACTGAGACCTGGTTGAGACCGGAGGACACTGCTGCACATGCAGCTCTTTCTGCTAATTTCTTTTTCCCACACTCCTCATCAGACAGGGAGAGGAGGTGGGACTGGACTACTGATTTCCAAAGAATGGAAATTCACTCAGAGACCGTCCCTGTCAACAATCAGCTCCTTTGAATTCCATGCAGTGTCCATTATCCACCCCTTCTACATAAATGTGGTTGTCATCTACCGCCCACCGGGTACATTAGGTCACTTCTTAGATGAACTGGATGTTCTTCTCTTATCTTTTTCTAATTATGACACTCCCTTGTTGGTGCTAGGTGACTTCAACATTCACATTGAAAGACCTCAAACTGCTGACTTCCAGACTCTGCTTGCCTCTTTTGACCTCAAAAGAGCACCTATTTCTGCTACCCACAAATCAGGTAATCAGCTAGACCTTATTTACACGCGACATTGCTTCGCTGATCAAACACTAGTAACTCCACTACAAATATCGGATCATTTGCTTCTGTCTCTCAACATCCCCATTACTCCTGAGCCGCCACACACTCCAACACTGGTTGCCTTTCGCAGAAATCTACGCTCTCTCTCACCCAATAGACTATCCACTATTGTTTCAGACTCTCTTCCTCCATCTTGCAAACTCTCTGCACTTGATACGAACAGTGCCACTGATACACTCTGCTCCACACTAGCATCATGTCTAGACAGACTATGTCCTCTTACATCCAGGCCAGCCTGTGCCAGTCCACCTGCACCCTGGCTCTCGGATGTTCTCCGTGAGCATCGCTCAAAACCATACCAAACTCTTCTGTCCTCTTTCTCGGCTGAGGTTACTTCTGCTAAGCAGACATACTTCCGTCAGAAAAACAACAATGCCACCAATCCTCGCCTACTTTTGAAAACATTTTCCTCCCTCCTCTATCCTCCTCCACCCGCATCCTCCACAATTACTACTGATGACTTTGCTACATTCTTTTGCACCAAAACTGCAAAAATCTGTGCTCAATTTGCTGCACCTACAACAACCACGCAAGATACACCACCAACACCACACACACTCACCTCTTTTTCTCCGATCTCTGAGTCTGAGGTGTCCAAACTCATGCTATCTAGCCATGCAACCATCTGTCCACTTGATCCCATTCCCTCTTATCTCTTGCAAGCCATCTCTCCTGCAGTCATACCAACAGTGACTCACATAATTAACACATCTCTTGACTCTGGTGTATTCCCCACTTCATTTAAGGAAGCTAGAGTAACCCCACTGCTAAAGAAACCCAACCTGGACCAAGCACTACTTGAAAACTACAGACCGGTATCCCTGCTTCCATTCATAGCCAAGATTCTGGAGAAAGTAGTGTTCAATCAAGTCCTGGACTTTCTTACTCAAAACAATCTCATGGACAACAAGCAATCCGGCTTTAAGAAAGCTCACTCAGCTGAGACTGCCCTTTAGTCTCCACTTAACTTCCTTATCTGCAATTGCCTCTCTAGCTATACCACTAACTGTACTAAAAAAATAAATAAAATAAAATTTCTCACATTACTTATGCTTTCTGTAGACTTTACACACCTGAAATTTGCCTACAGCACTTATTCATTGTTGCTCTTATAGTGGTGTAAATTGCTTCCTTGTCCTCAATTGTAAGTCGCTTTGGATAAAAGCGTCTGCTAAATGACTAAATGTAAATGTAAATCCATATCCGTCATTTAGCTAGAAATAAGCCAAGGGGAGTTCATCAAGATCTACCTGAGCTCAAACTCCCCTCTCGCCCTGCAAACGGGAAGGAGCCCAGGGTTCAAGGATCAAGCTCAGGGCTCTCTCCTGGGACAACATACCAAACTTTATTATCAATCATCAGCTAAGTGTGAACTCTTGAAATAAAAGAAACAGAAAATAATAATAAATATTCTATTATCCTTTTAAACTTATGATTACAGCAATCTTATATAAAGAACATTTAGAAAAAAAACAAAAAAAATTTTAAACAATTGAACAAAAATTTGTAATTAGAGTACAAATTAATGCATATTTAAAATTATATTGAAACAAATATTGAATACAATACAATTTTAATACAATTACATAAGTATTATATTAGAGCAAATAAGCACACATCAGTACAAAAAGCAAATATAAACTAAAAATAATTAATAAATGAATGAATACTATTCATAAAATTTAAATATTCTCTAATAGGCGTCACGGTGGCCTAGTGGGTAGCATGATCGCCTCACAGCAAGAAGGTCGCTGCATAGCTCGAGCCCTGGCTGCCATTGGAATTTGTGTGTGGAGTTTCCATGTTCTCCACATTTTCGCATGGGTTTCCTCCGGGTACTCCGGTTTCCCCGCACAGTCCAAAGACATGCACTATAGGTTAATTGATTGAGCCAAATTGGCCGATGAGTGTGAAAGAGTGTGTATCGGTGTCTCCCAGTTTTTGGGTTGAGGCTGGAAGGGCATCCACTGCTTAAAACATATGCTAGATAAGTTGCTGGTTAATTGGCAACCCCTAAAATAAAACAAAGGGACTGATCCGAAAAGAAAACGAATGAATGAAAATTCTCTAATATTCAAATATATAAATTCCCTAAGATGTAATAATAGTACAGAATTAGTTTGATACAATTATGTTACGTCTATCATAATTATGGTAATGGGTGCGCAGTTAATTAAAAACCAGTTTTGATTTTGGCCCCCTACAATTATGAAAATAGAATAATTGAGATAAAACAATTTTACCGAATCCCTTTTCAGCAGTCCGCAAGTTGATAAAACATACAATTGTTCACATTTTGTTTCACATTTACAGCAAATGGATTAAGTAAACTAATCAATTTAGTGTCTGCAAAAGGCAAATTTTGTCTTTCTCAGATTCCTTAAATGCTTCCAGAGGATGCCAACATGTTTGCTTCATTTACAAAGTGTTCGCTTCTCAACTGCTATCTGACTGCATCATCAAAATCATCATTTGGTAAAAAACTATTTTTCATATGTTTGGCTTAACACTGAAAGTGTTTTGTTTCAGCTGCCAACCATTTGGTGAATCCCCATTTAATATTTCAGAGATATTTATTATATTATTTTTACAATAAAAGGTACAGGCTTCTTTTACAAGAATGATCATATTTGGTGTTAACGGCTCAAGTCATTCATAAAGACTGAAATGCCTCTTCTAGACCAAACTACCTTAAATAATACCACACGCTTTATTAACAAGAACAATGTTAATCATCATGTCACCTAAAAAAATCTGACAGCTTAATGTCTCCACCCACTTTCAAAATATATTTAGTTTCATCAGCAGGAGCTCACTGATTGCTTCCATCATGACCATCATCATCATCTCTCTGCTCCTGCTGGTTTCTCTGCCACCACACCTGACCTTCACTGGTGAGACTGACTATACAACATGATTTGTATGTGCTATAAATATGTGCTAAATAACACCATTACCACTATCGTTTTTTCTAATCTCGTGGCTAGTGAATGGCAATGAAGCTACACCTCACTCCAGACCTTACATGGTCTCTGTTCAATTTAATGACATCCATTTCTGCGGTGGATTCCTCATCTCTGAAGAGTTTGCCTTGACTGCTGCACATTGCCGAAAGAAGTAAGACTTTTGCTTTTTTCATAATGACTGATTGCAGAGGTTTTAAATGAAATAGCAACATTATATAATTTTTTTTCTCATCAAATGCTCACAATGCTCTCCAAAACATATTCAATAACTGATAGAACTGTTCATCATACTGAAACTTTTTTCAGCAGTGCTGAAAAGCTGACAGTTGTGGTTGGTGCACATGACCTAAAAAATAAGGAAGAAGGTTCTGTCCGCATCAAAGTGAAGTCCTGCTACACGCATCCACACTTTGTTCAGAAAACTCTCCAGAATGACATCATGCTTTTGAAGGTAATATAGCAAATAGAGATATTAACTTTATTTTAATCTAATCTACAGTTTAATCTTAAAGAAGGACAGTTAAAGGGGTCATTAAAGGTATAGTAAAAAATGAAAATTGTCTCATCATTTACTCACCCTTCAAACGATATTTTGAAGAACGCTGGTTGCTGAGAACCCATTGACTTCTATAATTTTCCCCAGCAACCAGCATTTCTCAGAATATCTTCTTTTGTGTTCAACAGAGGACAGAAACATATGAAGATTTAAAACATGGTAATTTATTTATTTATTTTTTATTTGTTGGAGGGGGGCCTATACCTATAATGCCCCTTTTTAATTTTGTACTGTCTTCTGATGCCCACTTAAAATGCTACAGTAGCAAAATTCTGTACATAAATACACTATTTCTGTCCTCTTTTGACTAATCAGAATGCACCATTTTTTAAAAGATTAGAAGAACAATTTTGAGGCTGACAATTTTGCGTATTTAAACCTTTTCCTTGCATTTCTTCTAAGAATAAAGGATGGATGTGTGTCCATTGATGTTTTTAGAATAGAATAGATTGCCTTTTATCTTCCCTGTACACGTATACACTCACCGGCCCCTTTATAAATTACACCTTACTAGTGCCGAGTTGGACCCCTTTTTGCCTTCTGAACTGCCTTAACCTTTCGTGGCATAGATTCAACAAGCGATGAGTGTGGAAAATTCCTCAGAGATTTTGGTCCATATTGACATGATTGCATCATGCAGTTGCTGCAGAGTTGGAAGATTATTACAGTGAACTCATTGTCATGTTTAAGAAACCAGTCTGAGATGATTCGTGCTTTTTGACATGGCGCATTTTCCTGCTGGAAGTAGCCATCAGAAGAATGCAATTTTGGTGACCCTGTGCAAATTGTAGCCTCAGTTTCCTGTTCTTAGCTGACAGGAGTGGCACCCGGTGTGGTCTTTTGCTGCTGTAGCCCATCTGCCTCAAGGTTGGACATGTTGTGCATTCAGAGATGCTCTTCTGCATACCTCAGAGTGGTTATTTGAGTTACTGTTGCCTTTCTATCAGCTGGAACTAGTCTGGCCATTCTTCTCTGACCTCTGGCATCAACAAGGCATTTGTGCCCACAGAACTGCCACTGCCACTTTTTTTCTTTTTTGAACTATTCTCTGTAAACCCTAGAGAAGGTTGTGTGTGAAAATCCCAGAAGTTCAGCAGTTTCTGAATGCCAGCCTGTCTGGCACCAACAACCATGCCTCATTCAAAGTCACTAAAATCACCTTTCTTCCCCTTCTGATGCTCGATTTGAACTGGAGCAGATCGTCTTCACCATGTCTACATGCCTAAAAGCATTGAGTTGCTGCCCTGTGATTGCCTGATTAGAAATTTGTGTTAACGAGCAGTTGGACAGAGCAGTTGGACAGGTGTACCTAATAAAGTAGCCAGTGAGTGTACAACACATTATATACATGTGAGGTGAGAATAAGTGCATCTTACTTCTCAGCAAACATGTAAATATATTGTTACAATACAAATCAGACAAAACAAGTTACACAGTAAAAATAACTAGAGAATAAATAGGGGATTAGATGGGGTAGGGTGAGGTGAAAGAGATATTTACAAGATGTAATATGTAAATGTAAGATGATGAATAAATAGTAGTGCAAAATAGAGAATTGGGGGGGGGTGCTATGGTGAGGTGGAGTAAACAGTTATGAAGTTGGATAAGAGATATATACAACATGTATACAAGATGTGTTTTGTATAAGGTCCAATACAATTTAAGTGCAGTTTTTGAAGTTGTTATAACACAACAACCTCTTACATGTGAAATGATAAAGTGAATTTAAGCTTCTCATTTCATGAAACTTTAAAATGAATGTCAACAGTGTTTTTTGTATTATTTTTATTATTATTATTACTGCAGCTCGAGAGAAACGTCAAACTGAGCCAAACTGTTCATCTGACTTCATTACCAAACCAAAAAGAAGACACCAAAGCTGGCACTATCTGTAGTGTTTTTGGCTGGGGGAGACAGTTCACTAATGGCCCACTGAGTGACCAGCTCTTGGAGACAGAAGTGAAAATAATGGAAAACATGCAATGCTTAAAACTGTGGAACAAAAGGGATGACATAAAAGTAAAATACTCAATCTCAAAGATGATGTGTGTGTATGGCCATGGTGGATCCTGCGAAGTACGTATGAAAGATAATTCAGACTTGATGTTAATGTACGAACCTGTTTCACCAGTGACGTGTTGATCTGTGTTTCATAACAGGGGGATTCAGGAGGTCCTTTGGTTTGTGAAGACACTGTTGTTGGCATCACGTCTTTTGGAAATCCTCACCTCTGTAATTCACGTTTGTTTCCAAATGTGTATACCAAGATTTCTGCATACCATGATTGGATCTGGAAAATAATTAACAAACAAAAGTAAGACATATGTGCTTGAATTCTTGCATAAACATCCTATAAACCATATTTGCTTTCAATAAATGATTACATGGCAGGCATCAATCAGTCAATGTGTCGTCATTGTCCCAACCACACGTCATTTCTACAAAATTACATGAGTAGGTTATAATGTATGTCACTTTACATTAGCAACTATACTACTTAATTAAAAGACTGAAACTTCCAAAACACATTCATTCATTTTATTTTCAGCTTAGTCCATTTATTAATCTGGGGTCGCCACAGTGGAATGAAACAAAACTTCCAAAACTATATCATAATATTAATATTTATATATAATATAATCTTAACAAGTTCTGCTTCAATTCTCTAAACTAACCACCAGAGGCCAGCATTGTTTATTATTTACATCCACTGTTTGTCAACTGACTATTTTACATCTCCACCAAAAGCCTCAGCATGGCTGGAAGAACTAAACTCTGACAGCCAGCAATAAGAAGAAGAAAATGGTTTTTACATCAAACGTAACATAATTTTATGGAAACTAGAACAACAAAAACATTTCCCGGAACACTGGTAAACAATTAGTTACTAACACATATTAATAATAAGAATAAAAATAATAATAATAACAATAATAATAGTAATAATAATAAATTCCTTACATTTATATAGTGCTTTAGTGGAAACACAAAGCAGTTTACACATTGAGAGTGTCTCCTCATCTACCACCAGTGTGCAGCATCCACCAGGATGACACGACAGCAGCCATACTGCGCCAGACCGCACACCACACACCAGCTGATTAGTGGAGAGGAGACAGATTGATGAAGCCAATTATGATATGGAGATGGTTAGGAGGCCACGATGGACACTTGGACAGAGGCCAGTGGGCAAACTTGGCCAGGATGGCAGGGTTAAACCCCAACTCTTTTAGAACAACATCCTGAGATTTTTAACGACCAAGACCAGGACCTTGATTTAACGACTTATCCAAAAGACGGCACTCGCTGACCAGTATAGGGTCCCCTTCATTAAAATGGGTCATTAAGACCCACACAGAATGCAGGTTGAGCGCCTCCTTGCTGGCCTCACCATCACCACTTCATGCATCAACCAAGTTTTCCCATGTGGTCTACCATGCAGGTACTGACCGAGCGCAGCCCTGTTTAGCTTCAGTGAGCGACAATGTGAGAGTTGCAAAGAGCTAGCTGCCAACATGATGTTGTATTATTGTAAGAGTAAGATACTGGTAAAACAATCCTGAAAACAATCCTGAAAACTGTACACAATAATTCGAAAACCCAAGGGTTGAGTACGTTATACTATATTAAAGACACAGCACCAGGTTAAACATTCTGACACCTTTACGGCACTCATGTACATCAATGATAAAGTAAAAGATATATATTTTCTAATAAATCTATTTATTTTACTAGCATTTTTTTATACACAAATGCAAATTTTTGTCTGTAAGCCCCTTTTTCTTATTCTTTGTAAAGAATTGAAATATAATTTGAATACAATCTTTACCTTCAGCAATGTCAAAGCTTTAAAATCAACAACACTATGTGAATCTTACAGTAGTGTCTCTTTTCAATAATACCCTGCAGACTGCATTTTATGTGACCTTTTATACATCACTGTAACCTTGCTTTAAGATAGATTTAAAGTGTTTTTTTTTTTTGTAATTTATATTACTTCTGACATAATTTTTTGTTTCTCTTTTTGTTTTGTTCTGTTGTCTATTTTTGTTGTTATAGGATTCATACCTTTCTGTCTATTAGTGTATTCTTGTTGAACATTCCAATAAATAAATAAATAAATAATGGAGGATCATCTCCAGGTGGTGTTCTACAAAATTAAAGGAGGAATAGACTTGGGCTTACTGATATGTGTGCGCTGTTGTGTGCAAGGTTTATATATTTATAACCACCACAGAGGATATTGGGGGTCGCGAGTCACTGACATTGTTATTTTGGGGGTCGCAGGCTGAAAAGTTTGGGAACTCCTAATCTAGGAGACAGGCTAAAATCATTTCCGTATTTGGCTCAAAGATACCTGAAGGGTTTTTAAGATGGAAACAATACATTAGCAGCATGTAGAATTAACTGATTCTGGACTTAATCAAATATTGTAACTACCTAAATTGACCACAAGAGGTCAGCCTGGATTCTTTCATCACTTGTAATTGTTAGGCCCCTCAGACGTCTTGAACTAAAGGGTAAACTTTGGGGATGATTCGGAGGCCATGATGGTTATAGGCTGATGGAGGGAATTTGGCCAGGACACCGGGGTAACACCCCAACTCTTTTACAAGAAGTGACATGGGATTTATAATGCCCACAGAGAGTTTAATGCCTCATCTGAAAGACGGCACCCACTGACAGTATAGTGTCAAAACTTATTGGTTTTGGCCAATAATTTGATGTGCTAAAGAAAAATCCAGACAAATGCTGTAATAATAAAATAATATCCTGAATCTCCACACAGTTTTCAGTGTTTTTTGTTTGTGTCTTAAGTAAAAACAAAATGTAAATGTCTAAATTTTTATTTATGCTGTCTAGCAGTTATGGATTTTAATAATTGTACTAATACTGTATATAGGTAAACATATATGTGAACACATATAAGCATATATGCACATATATATGTGCACATATGTTTGCATACATGTGGACATATGTGTACATATAATATAGGAAAACTGCCATTTTTTACATGTCACAAATATTAAAAACCTATATCAAAACCTATAATAAAACATAGATGTGTGTATAGGTTCTTTCCAAGTGGGTTGATAAGGATTCTGTATAATAATTTATAGTGAATGGAGGGACGTGTAAATATCCAGTTGATGTTTAGAAATCTTACTGTGTATTTTTCTGCAGAACAGAAGTGCGAAAATGAGAGTTCATCCCAATATGATATCTACGTCAAGCAGTGGGCTCAAAAAAGACTGATTTGTGATTAACCATCTGAGTTTTGAGAGGAGATTGAGGCATCAGTGTTCAATTTCTCTGTCTTATTTTTTTAACCCCCCAAAAATGAGATGTTCAGCAGTAAACTGTACTTACTGACCTACAGGATCACTAATATATTCGGTAAAGTTAAACATGAGCTTTGAAAAAAAAAGTGCATTTAGTTAGAATATCGATGAGATTCAGAGAGTTCCTATGCTGCAAAATGGTTCTCATTCGGTGTGATGAGTTTCACAAGAACTAAGTTTATTTAGTAATTTAATAATTTTCACATGATTCATTTAAGTTGTTGTTGCTAAAAACTACTTGGGTGTCTTGAAAACTACTTAAAAATAATGTGAGCAATAATGATTTTTTACAGTGTGGGTTACAAGTCCAACTTACTAACCATTAGGCCACAACTTCCCCATATAGGTGAACAGTGGCAGAGAAATGCTGTTGCTATCAAACATTGTTTACTTCCCTAAGTCCATTTAATGGTGAAGGGATTGATTCAAGACGCCTATTTACAAAAGGTCAGCAAAGAAATTTCATGCTATAGCAATTCTCTAAACTATCCACCAGAGGCCAGCATTGTTTGCTCTTCACATATCAGTCAATAAGTCAATTGACTTTCTGTGCTTTACAGTATAGACCAGGCAATACCTGTCAACATTGGGATGTGAAAATAAGGGAAATGAAATAAGGGATATGCCCACCATAATAAGGGATTCCCCTGGCATGTCCAAGCTCGGTCCTGGAGGGCTGGTGTCCTGCTAAGTTTAGTACCAACCCCAATCAGACACACCTGGGCTAGCTAATCAAGCTCTTACTAGGCTTTCTAGAAACATCTTTGCAGGTGTGTTGAGGTTGAGGGTGAGAGTTGGAGCTAAAATCTGCAGGACAGAGTTTGGACACCCTTGGTATTAAGTAAGAATATTGAAAAAAAAAAAAACTATTGCAATCAAACTTTAAAAATATATAAAATAATATTTTTTAATTGTTTAATTGATACCAAAATCGGTTACAAACACACCCTTTCAGTTAACGGTTAATTGATTATTTTGAGCATACCTAATTAAACCGTATGCGCAGGCTCAATTTTTTTTCCCTCATGGCCGCACGCCGGAGATCTGGCATGGGGACGGAATACTTTAAGCCCTGCTTTTTAAAGGCTAAGTGTATGTACCTTGGGCTATTTAGAGTGCTGAGATGGTAAGATGTTACAGAAAACTTATTTTATTTCTTTGTTCCAACTTCCAAGTGCCCTTTAGCTTATGTTTGTTATGAATAAATTATGTTAAAACACATATAAATGACTCGTTCTTTAAAAAAGGCAAAAGAGCTGTGTGCATGTTCACATTTGAATAATGTCTGGCTGTAAACGGGTTTGGGGTTTTAAAAAGCTGTCAGTCAAAATGTACAAAATGTACCTAACTTTTATGGCCGATTACATTTCTACTCCAGTAACGTATTTGAGATTTTCAAATATGTACACAGCGACCTCTAGTGGATTTGTCAAAACAAAAACTGCAAGACGACGTAGCCCCTGGTACATATTTCTCAGTTCTCTTTCAGATGGGGAACCTCAATGCTATTGTGGAGAATCCACTATGGGATTTCATTCAGAAAGCCAATCCTCTTCCCGGAAGTGCACAGTGGGCTCACATAGTCTTGGAGGGCACCTTTCTCTGCCCGATCTGCGTGCACCTCTGCCTCACCACCCTTGATGGTGGAGCAGCCAGGGTGTACGAGTCGATTACCCAGATTGAGATTGCCACTGCGGGCTTGCATGGTGCCTCTTTCTGCTGGAGTCAGCCTCGTCTCCCATCCAAAGTGTGTCGGTTTTCTGCCTCCCTGGAGTCAGAGCACACACAGCCGCGGTTCAGGCTGCTTCCATCCTGCGTGCTAGGGTCCATGTCCACCCAGCTGCACAAGAGTGGTTCCAACCCAGGCTTGTTACGAGCCCTGCACCGCACCCGACTGAGCTCCATGGGCTTTACACTCATCATCCGGTTCCTCAGAGTTGCTAGGCGTATAAGTGAACTGCTGGTCACGTTGGCATCGATTAAGAGGGCCGGGGACCTAGAGGCATTTTCGGTCAGTGACTCGTGCCTGGAATTTGGGCAGGCCTACTCTCGCGTTGTTCTGAGACCCCATCCTGGATATGTGCCCAACCGTTTAAGGACCAGGTAGTGAGCCTGTAAGTGCTGCCCCCGGAGGAGGCAGACACAGCCCTTTCATTATTTTGTCCAGTTCGTGCTTTGCAAATTTATCTGGACCACACTTAAGGCTTTAGATTATCTGAGCAGCTCTTCGTCTGTTATGGTGGTTGGCAGCAAGGATATGCCGTATCTAAACATAGGATGGCCCACTGGAGAGTGGATGCCATCTCACTCACTTACCAAAGCCAGGGCGAGTCTGTCCCCCAGGAGTTTGTGCGCACTCCACTCGAAGCATCGCGTCCTCTTGGGCACGTGCACGCGGCGCCTTTCTAAAAGACACCTAATACATTTGCAAGGTTTTACAATCTGCGAATGGAGCCGGTTTTCTCAAGGGTATTAGGTATCCCTTGGTGATTGAGGGAACAAATCGGTTAAGGTGTTGAAACATGCTTGCTGCGCCATTCTCCCTAACACAGAGATAGGTGCGGTTATTCACTGTGTCAGTAAAGTTCCCTGCTTAGGTGTGCCCTGCAGAGATTCCTCCGAGGCCCCCAGCACTGACTCAGCGGTGAAGTCACTTGCTGGCCTGTTACGTTGTAGGTCTGTCCGCTGGTCAGCCCGCGTTCTTGGTATAGATGCCTGCTATGAGTGATCCCCACTAGGCTAACCTATATGCTTATACAACCATCTTATTTCATATGCATACTCTCTGTTCTCAGGGCTAGTCCATATGCTCTTTTGCCACCA